>NC_073639.1:36089015-36392045 GCF_029407905.1 Bubalus kerabau | reverse complement strand
CAGAGATAAAGCCCTGAGCCTTTGGAGTGGGAGCACTGACTCCAAGACCCTAGAGTACCAGAGAACTAACCCTAGGGAGTATCAAATAATGAGAACTCACACAAAGGAAACCACTTGAATACAAGACCCAGCATCACCCAACCACCAGTAGCACCCTATTCCGAACACCTCATCTAAACAGCAAACAAAACAAAAATATACTTATTTAATCAGTTTCATTGAACCTGTCTCTAATGTATCAATGGTATAATTTCTAAAAAATATATTTTTTCTTCAAATTGTCTTAGTTTTCTCATAGAATCAAGTTGCATTTAAGGCTAATAAATTTTAAATTGTTGATACTATAAAAAAATAAAATTTTCTGGATATTCTCAGACAATAAATACATTTTGTTGACTTTAATCCTCCAACCAGTCTCACTTCATAATATACTTTTTTCATGTTAATATGTTTAGTGCTATAAATTTGTCAAAATTATGTAGTCTTTTCGAAGGAAAATCTGGTCTCTACTAGCTTTATCTCCTGGACTCTACTGCAGTCAATGGGATCACAAAGAGTCAGACACAACTGAGAAACTGAACTGAACTACTAGCTTTGGGTGTATTTACAGGTTGGAGTGAGTATCTGAGACACACAATCATTTTACTCTAAAGAAATCCTCCTAATTCGCAGCCCTCCTGTCCTTTTCATTGTATCCTCCTTTATATTCTAGAAAGGTGATGATTAAGAGCCAAGTACCAGTGAAAGAGGAGTGAAAAAGTTGGCTTAAAGCTCAACATTCAGAAAACAAAGATCATGGCATCCCATCATTTCATGGCAAATAGATGGGGAAACAGTGGAAACAGTGTCAGACTTTATTTTTTTGGGCTCCAAAATCACTGCAGATGGTGATTGCAGCCGTGAAATTAAAAGACACTTACTCCTTGGAAGGAAAGTTATGACCAACCTAGATAGCATATTCAAAAGCAGAGACATTACTTTGCCAACAAAGGTCCATCTAGTCAAGGCTATGGTTTTTCCAGTGGTCATGTATGGATGTGAGAGTTGGACTGTGAAGAAAGCTGAGCGCCAAAGAACTGATGCTTTTGAACTGTGGTGTTGGAGAAGACTCTTGAGAGTCCCTTGGACTGCAAGGAGATCCAACCAGTCCATTCAAAGGAGATCAGTCCTGGGTGTTCTTTGGAAGGAATGATGGTAAAGCTGAAACTCCAGTACTTTGGCCACCTCATGTGAAGAGTTGACTCATTGAAAAAGACCCGGATGCTGGGAGGGATTGGGGGCAGGAGGAAAAGGGGACGACAGAGGATGAGATGGCTGGATGGCATCACTGAGTCGATGGACATAAGTCTGAGTGAACTCTGGGAGTTGGTGATGGACAGGGAGGCCTGGCGTGCTGCGATTCATGGGGTCGCAAAGAGTCAGACATGACTGACAATTGAACTGAACTGAACTGCACCATAAAGGCATTCACTCCCTTTCTTAGAGCATCCACCACAGGTGTTCTTAAATCTCTTTATGGACTTTAGAACAAGTTAGTGTTTAATGTTTGAAGGCCTTGGTTGAAATTCTTTCCTTTTGAATACTCTTGTATAAACTGATATTCTAGAAGGTGGATCTTAGATACGACAAAGGCCAGATATTTTACGGCATTTTTTCCCCAGTTCTTAAACTACTGTTCCCTTTAGCCAAACTAACTCAATTTGTATGTTTCTAATTGGTGACATGTTAGTTGGTCAGTCATGTCCGACTCTTTGCTATGTCATGGACTATAGCCTGCCAGGTTCCTTTGTCCATGGAATTCTCCAAGCAAGAATAATGGAGTAGGTAACCATTCTCATCTCTAGGGGATCTTCCTGACACAGGGATTGAACCTGGGTCTCCTGCATTGCAGGCAGATTCTTTACCATCTGAGCCACCAGGGAAGTGTCATTTAATATAATGCAGTTGTTCTTCACTCAGTGATGTTAGCAGAAAACGTGAGGTATAACCAGGAAAATTAATACAGCTTCCCTAAATCACTAAGTACTGTACTGTAGGTATTTTAAACCTTCTACTTCCTCCCTCTCTCCTCCTCTTTCTCCTTCTTTAACAAAAATAACAAGAACTACTAGTAACTTAAGACTTTCTGTGTCTCAGGCAAAGTATCCAGATGCAGATAGTGTTCCTTGAAATTTGGCTAAGCATAATACTCAGCAACATGAAAAAATCCCCTTATAATGTATATCCAGAGACTGAAACCCCAAAATCAATCATTAAACATTTTAGCCAATACTTCAGGAAATTAGTTCCTCTGAAACCATTCCATCAGCAGTAGTATTTATCAGCTTCAGTTTTCTGAAAGAACTCTGGGCCAGTTTTGCAAGGTTGCCATGGGTAATTCTTATTATTTTTAAAAGAGTGGAAATGCATTTTGTTCTTGTAAGAATCCGTAAAATGTTTTTGTTCAATTGAACATATCCCATTCTTTCTTTACAAACTGCGGCGTCAACACCTCCCACCTGTCAGAGTTACATATACACCAAGAGGATTTAATCATTTTCCCAAGCTTGTGTGGTAGGCTCAGGCCCCTCCTTATCCCGGGTACAGTGTAGAGGGAAGTCCATATGCATAAGGAAGAGACTCATTAACTCTATGGCAAGTCTGTGGTTCAAAGTATCTATTTAATGGAGGGTCAAAAAGGGTTATGTAACTCTCATTTTCATCAACATTTCTAAAATGTTAAAGTAGGCTTGTTTTCTTTTTAAAAGAACAGGAAGGAGAAAAAAAGTGGAGATAATTCCTCTAATAGTATCAAATACACTTACAGGCAGACATGTGGGAATAAAAAAAAATGTTATTTGCAGATTTTCAAGGGCTTAAAGCTTTTCAAATAAATGTATGCACCATTAGCATTCACTCAGCTATAAAGGCTTTGATCTTCCTTTAAAAGAAGCTAGGGGAAAAAAGAAGGGAGGGAAAGAAAGGAGTGAGAAAGTGAAGCTGTCAGCAATTTGAATGCTGCCAATTATTACACCACTTATAAAGAGCTAATTAAACACCATTGCTTCCAAAAAGAATCATCTTTACTCATTTTGTGTTCTTTTTTTTATTTATACTGTAAAGAAACTTGATTATTGATAAGATCCACATTGCAAGCTGAATGGGAATGTCATTGTACAACAATGAAACCATTTCTTTAGCTTACTCCAAGCTAGTCTATATGGGTATTTTGGGTTTAGGAATTCTATTCTCATGACTTCAGCTTTAAGCTCAGTTTCAACAGTTTGCAAATAAAATGTAAGATAACTGAATTTCTATCTGCATCTCTAGTTCTCTCTCTGTATTCATATCAGGACATAAATATAATCTATTACTACTTCCAGCAATTAATAATCACTGTCCTTGCTTACACTGAAGACCTACCCATCACTCTAAATAAGTCTTTTCCTCTGACTCATCTTCCCCCTTTCAGTTAGTCATCAAGGTATATTTACAACTCCTTCCTAACTACCTCCATGACGATTTCCTTCTTCTCAGTGTCTGCTTCCACTGTCTTTGCTATGTTCTCATTCCCTCTCTTGGGCATTCATGAAATTTGTTCTCCATTGCTAGTTTCCTTTTCATTTTTGAAGACACTCTTCATTGCTTATTTTCACACTGGAACCTGAATAATCTTGCTTTTAAAACATTTCCAATGAATACATGAAATGGAACAATACAGTAGAATGTTCAAGACAATTACACAGCTTCATGAATGATATCACAAGGCCAACGTCTGTGGGGCCACCACTCAGGTCAAGAAATAAAAAATGGCCAGAACCCAGAATTTTCCTCATGACTCTAACCTCATAAACCCAGTTACTGTTCAGGTATTTTTCTCACTGTCTTTGGACTTGGTTTTCTTTTTGTTTCTTCTAGAAGTTCTTTCTGTATTATGCACATAGGCCCCTTGTCCATCCATGTAACACATGATTCTTTCCTCTCCTTGACTTGCCTTTTTATTCTATTTGTACTCTCTTTTAATGAACAGAAATTTAAAATTTTGATTTCAGTTTATAGGTCTATTTCTTTAAGATGACTGCTTTTTGGGTCCTGTTTGAGATATCCTCCCTTACTAATAGTGTGAAGAGATTCTTGTATAGTACAGAAACTTTCTTGTACAGAAACTGTATTGTTTTTTAAATCACATTGACCGATACTTTACCTCAAATTGATTTCTGTGCTTGGTGCGAAGTAGTGGTCAGGTTTCTTCCACATGAATTTCCAGTTGTTCCATCATCATTTATTGAAAACTTCATCTTTTCCCTACTGCTGTGTAGTGACAAATTTATTTTATGTCCTGCCCTTATATCTGTTTAATCTATGCCTGAACTTCCTCTTTTATATATTGTTGTATTATTTGTCTATTCTTACAGTACAATAGATTTAAGGGACTAGATCTGATAGATAGAGTGCCTGATAAACTATGGACAGAGGTTTGTGACATTGTACAGGAGGCAGGGATCAAGACCATCCCCCTGGAAAAGAAATGCAAAAAAGCAAAATGGTTGTCTGAGGAGGCCTTACAAACAGCTGTGAAAAGAAGAGAAGCGAAAAGCAAAGCAGAAAAGGAAAGATATAAACATCTGAATGCAGAGTTCCAAAGAATAGCAATGAGCGATAAGAAAGCCTTCCTCAGTGATCAATGCAAAGAAATAGAGGAAAACAACAGAATGGGAAAGACTAGAGATCTCTTCAAGAAAATTAGAGATACCAAGGGAACATTTCATGCAAAGATGGGCTCAATAAAGGACAGAAATGGTATGGACCTAACAGAAGCAGAAGATATTAAGAAGAGGTGGCAAGAATACACAGAAAAACTGTACAAAAAAGATCTTCACGACCCAGATAATCACTATGGTGTGATCACTGACCTAGAGCCAGACATCGTGGAATGTGAAGTCAAGTGGGCCTTAGAAAGCATCACTATGAACAAAGCTAGTGGAGGTGATGGAATTCCAGTTGAGCTCTTTCAAATCCTGAAAGATGATGCTGTGAAAGTGCTGCACTCAATATGCCAGCAAATTTGGAAAACTCAGCAGTGGCCACAGGACTGGAAAAGGTCAGTTTTCATTCCAATCCCATAGAAAGGCAATGACAAAGAATTCTCAAACTACCACACAATTGCACTCATCTCACACGCTAGTAAAGTAATGGTCAAAATTCTTCAAGCCAGGCTTCAGCAATATGTGAACCGTGAACTTCCAGATGTTCAAGCTGGTTTTAGAAAAGGCAGAGGAAGCAGAGATCAAATTGCCAACATCAGCTGGATCATCGAAAAATCAAGAGAGTTCCAGAAAAACATCTATTTCTGCTTTATTGACTATGTCAAAGCCTTTGACTATGTGGATCACAATAAACTGTGGAAAATTCTGAAAGAGATGGGAATACCAGACTACCTGACCTGCCTCTTGAGAAACCTGTATGCAGGTCAGGAAACAACAGTTAGAACTGGACATGGAACAACAGACTGGTTCCAAATAGAAAAGGAGAACGTCAAGGCTGTATATTGTCACCCTGGTTATTTAACTTATATGCAGAGTACATCATGAGAAATGCTGGGCTGGAAGAAGCACAAGCTGGAATCAAGATTGCCGGGAGAAATATCAATAACCTCAGATGTGCAGATGACACCACCCTTATGGCAGAAAGTGAAGAGGAACTAAAAAGCCTCTTGATGAAAGTGAAAGTGGAGAGTGAAAAAGTTGGCTTAAAGCTCAACAGAAAACTTAGTTCAGAAAACTAAGATCATGGCATCTGGTCCCATCACCTCATGGCAAATAGATGGGGAAACAGTGGAAACAGTGTCAGACTTTATTTTTTTGGGCTCCAAAATCACTGCAGATGGTGATTGCCTCCATGAAATTAAAAGACGCTTACTCCTTGGAAGGAAAGTTATGACCAACCTAGATAGCATATTGAAAAGCAGAGACATTACTTTGCCAACAAAGGTCCGTCTAGTCAAGGCTATGGTTTTTCCAGTGGTCATGTATGGATGTGAGAGTTAGACTGTGAAGAAAGCTGAGTGCCGAAGAATTGATGCTTTTGAACTGTGGTGTTGGAAAAGACTCTTGAGAGTCTCTTGGACTGCAAGGAAATCCAACCAGTCCATTCTAAAGGTGATCAGTCCTGGGTGTTCTTTGGAAGGAATGATGCTAAAGCTGAAACTCCAGTACTTTGGCCACCTCATGTGAAGAGTTGACTCATTGGAAAAGACTCTGATGCTGGGAGGGATTGGGGGCAGGAGGAGAAGGGGACGACAGAGGATGAGATGGCTGGATGGCATCACTGACTAGATGGATGTGAGTCTGGGTGAACTCTGGGAGCTGGTGATGGACAGGGAGGCTTGGCGTGCTGTGATTCATGGGGTCGCCAAGAGTCGGACACAACTGAGCAACTGAACTGTTCTGAACTGAACTGATAGTACAATGTCTTAATTACTATAAATTCATAAAATTGACTGGAGTACTTCCAATTTAAAAAAAGTGTTTCCCTGGTGCTTTGCTATATATCATTTTAGATCAACTTATTAAGTATGATACTTGTAATATGTTGTTATAGTCTTTATCATAATAAGGAATTTCTTATGTATAATTTTTGTAATATTTTTCATTATCATAAGCTGTTCTTGAATTTATCAAATGCTTTTCTCTATCCTTTGTTGAATACACAATTTTCTCTTCTGTTAGGTTAACATGATGAATTTTCCAAATTTTTCAAATATTAAAATAAGCTTATAATTATAAACTAAAGTCCAAATAGTAAAACAGTATTATTCTTTAAAATTTTGCTGGGTTTAGTTTAATATATTTGTTTAAAATGTTTGCATCCAATTGATGAAGAGATTGCTGTGTGAACTTTTTTTTATATTTTTCATGTTTTGACATCAAAGCCTGACTTCATAAAAACAATGTGGCAAGTGTTCTTTCTTCTATTTTTGGGAAAAATGGTGTTATTTATCTTTAAGATTTTAGAAGTAAATGTGGGTGAAATCATCTAGGCACAGTGTTTCCTTTGTGAAATTTAATGTTTACAATTATTTTTATTTTAATGAAAACATCAGATTTTCATTTTTTACTTTGTCAATAATGTTAGTTTTGTTTTTGAATTGTTCAATTTCATCTAAATTTGCAAATTAACTTGCATAAGATTATCTATATTATTATTATACATTATGTCTAATGTATATATCTTTTTAATATAAATTTATTTATTTTAATTGGAGGCTAATTACTTTACAATATTGTATTGGTTTTGCCATACATCAACATGATAATTAAAATAATACATTAATTATTTTCATGTGAATGATTTGTAGTGTTCTTTCCCATTCATCACTGATATTTATCATTGTGTCTTTTGCTTTGTATTCTTATTATCCCCTTTATTTGCATCACCAGTACAAAACACATGTCACTTTACATGGCTCCAAAATTCAATTGTTTCATGAATATGAATTTATGCATATAAATATACATATACATATTTATATTTCTCTTTCTTAATTTTATGCCCCAAATAGGCATATCTATTAGTTCATATGTTCTGTACTATTCTATATCAGAAATGGGTTGAAGGGACTTCTATTTTGGAGAGGAGAGGAAATGAAATTTTTTACAACATAAAAAGTCTATAAAAATTAGAACTGTATGAATATATAGCAATAAGAAAATAAGAATAGCTATAAAAGATATTTGAAACAAGCTAACAAATTGGATAAATAAAATAAGATTATGTCATGGACCTCCTGACATAATTTGACACACATATAGACACACACACATATAAATATATATAACTATAAAGAAAGTTAAGGTGTTTTATATCAATACTCAATATTTGGTCTTTTCTTACAAATAATAAGAGCTTTTTTTATTAGAACAAGCAAAATTAAAATGCAACCTCAGGAAATATTTTTGGATATGTGCTTTGCTTGGTCGCACAGTTGTGTCTGACTCTTCATGACCCCATGGACTGCAGCCCTCCAGGCTCCTCTGTTCATAGGATTCTCCAGGCAAGAATACTGAAATGGGTTGCAATGCCCTCCTCCAGGGGATATTCCCAACCCAGGGATTGAACCCAGGTCTCCTGCATTGCAGGTGGATTCTTTACCATCTGAGCCACCAGGGAAGCCCATTTTTGGACATAGATATAACTAAATACATGGAAAAGAAAATATTTATTTGTGCATTTTCATTTTATTTACATTATGTAGTAAAAAAAGGCCAGTGTGGTGTGGGAAATGAGAAATAGTTGAAAGAGTGTCTAATTAGGATGCAAACTGGAGGGGGGATCTCCATTACTTTTTTTCAAGATAAGCCTCTGCTGAACAAATGGGACTATAGATTTTCTTTAAATAACAAAACCAAGAAATAAAAATAATCTCATCAGCAACAATTACTGAGTGCTTGTTATTTGCCAAGCGCTGTTTAAGTTCTTTAGGAGCATAAACTCACTGTTCCTCTCAATGGCTCCTAAGGTAAGTTATTAGTATTATCTTCAATTATAAATTACAAAATAAGTATGAGCTAACTTCAAGTTACAAAGTTCACAAAGCCAGTAGATATCAGAGCTGGGATTAGACTGAAGGTAAATCTAAGCTGTTAAAGATTATTCTATACTGTTGCAAACAATAAAAACGGTTTGTATTTGTATAATTCAGTGGTTCCTAAATTGAAGTCCTGGAGGCAGGGAACATTAGTGGAAGTAACAGATATCTCTGAAAAATTTTCATGTTTCTAAATAGTGTGATAATTATTCATACTATTATATTCTCCTGTGATAAAGTTTATCTGTTTAAATATTTCTATGTATGGAACTCTCTTCTAGGCCCTGGTGATATAGCAGTGAAGAAAAAATTCTTCCTCTCAATGAGCTTACATTTTAGTAGAATAAGGAAGATAAAAAAATAAGTAAATAAACATGATGAACAGTATGGTGGATATATGATCAATAACCAAATGAACATGGTAGACAGTACTGGCTCCATCATTTTCTAGATGTGGTTTTCTTGGGAAAATTACTCAAATTCTCTCACTTATTTTATCTTTTCTGAAAAGGGCAGAGAATCATAGTATATACCTCACTGAGATGTTATGAAAATTAAATGAATGAATATTTGTAAAGATCTTAGAACTGAGCCTGGTGCCAAAATAAGCACTACCAAAGTGTATGTTAAATATTTTTTTTAATGTTATTAAATGCTTTAAAATAAGTGAGAGTAAAGAAATTAGGTATTAGGGTAATTAGGGAGTGGGGAACTTGGTATTTTAGGAAAAAATGATGAGGAAAGGTGTCTCTAATAAAGGTTTAATGTGAGTAGAGACATAACAAAAAATTAATGAATTGAGTCTTGAGGTATTGGTGAAGAACATTCCAGGCAATGGAAACAGCAGACCCAAAGGCCCTGGATATGTGGTTGAAGAGTGGCCTAAGCAAGTTGGATTCAGAATATCCAGAGCCCAGTACAAAGAGAGAGAATGGTAGAGAGGAGACTAGAGAGGATGTTACAGGCCAAATAAAAGAGACCATAGGAAGGTTTTGAGCAGTAGGCGTGACATGATTTGACTCACTCTATAATTTTCCCATTAGTTGCCACCAAGAGCTGACAGAATTTATTGTAGGAGGCAAGTACAGAAGGAAAACATTAGTCAGGAGTTATTGCAGTAGTCCAGAGAGGTGAGGTTGGCCAGAACTAGTTATTACTGTAGGAGGGCATGGGAAGTGACTGGATTCTAGCAGACTTTTCTGCTTTAAGCTTCAATGCCTCGAGCTGAACTCCTCATATGTCTCCCACTGGCCTGTCCTCCTAATTACTCCTTTACTAATCTTTTCTATCTCAGTTAATGAGGACTCCATTCTTTCAGTTGTTTTCTTCAAATACCCTTCAATCATCCTTGATTTTTGTCTTTCTCTAACAGCTTATACTCATCAATGACTCTCATCAGTCTACCTTTATTTCATTCTCTTCTATCCAACTCTCCTGCCACCTTTTGGGTCTATGCTCCTCTTATGTTTTTACCTATATCATTAAAATGACATTTCGATGGTTCTCCCTTCTTTATTCCTTCCCCCTTAAATATTTTCTCAGTAGAACAGGCAGAGAGAGACAGAGAGCCTGTTTAGACACATCAGATTTTATTAGTCCAAACCCTACATCAGCTTCCCACCTCACTGCTCATCTCCTGTACCTGGTCTCCCCTTTTCTCATTTTCACTACTCTTACTGCCTCTTGAATATTCTAGGCATACGCTACCATCATCTTTAGGATTTTTTTCTCTTTGCTTAAAATATTCTATCCAAAGAAAGTCATATTTCACATCCTTTCATTCCTTACTCATAATCATCTCCATAATGTCTACATTACTTCAGGAAAAATGTGGCCACAGGTATCAAGAGTCTTAAAACTGTGGAACATATATATAGGGATCAGATAAAGTCTAAGAATGGAGAATTTGTTGAGAAAAAATTTTCAAAATATATTTTGTAACATAAACTAATTGGAGGAGTAGTTTTCATTGTGACTAAGAGCTATGGTTTGATCTGCTAGCTAATAGTTATTGTAATTTTTTTACAGGTTTTTTCTCACAGGACAATGTATTAAAAAATACATCTGTATTAGAAAAAAAGCACACTAAATGAACAAAAAACTTATTAAGAATTTATAGCAACTGTCCAAGTATTTAGTAAAATGATATTGAGCTAGGAATAATGAAAATGTTTGAAAGTGAAAAATTTGAAAAATATTATAAAATAAGAATTAACAAAAATTCTTTATTTATTTTTTACTTTCTAAATTTCAGTATCACTGAGCTTAAAACATTAAGCATCCTTAACTTTTTCCTCTTTACAGAAACTTTGAGTCACCTTTAACTAGAAGGGATTGCAAAGCTCAACATTTTCTTAATAAGGGGATATAATAAAAAGCCTAAGAACAACAAAAATCCTGTAGGTCTTTCAGAAATCTTCATTAATTCAATGTACATTTTAAAAGTAAAAAATAACTTCAAAATTTATGTTTTATGAAGTATTCAATTGAATCCAACCCATTAGTTTGATTTTGAGAAACTAAATTGAATTATTGAGTTGACTAATTTAATCCAGAAATGGTTTCCCTGTCATAAAGAAAGTATTCTCCTTTTTTAATAGCCATAAATATTTAATATAAATAAGCATCTCTTTTGTGTGTAAACATTTTATAATGTTCAAAATATTGTAAAATTTTACTTTTAATTACTGTTTATTGCCAGTAGCAAGGAAATAATTGTAAAATGCACTTTTGTTTCAGATACTGGTGATTTCTTTATTATAAATGGAAAAATTTAACAGAAACTTACTCTCATAAGTTTCTTCACTCTAGTTTTTCAGTTTAATCAAACACAGATGATTTGTACAAAGCTAAAATGTTTATCTTTTTTTTTTTTTGGTGTTTTTTAGAATCTAAAACAATTGCTTATCAGTTGAGAATCTTCCTTTACAGTATGTATTTGAATAATAAACTATTATAACATAATAGGGACAGATGGATGTTTACACCTAAACTGGATGATATATAATTTCCATGGTCATCGTTTTCCTTTTCAAAAGTCTATTTTGGCTTTTTTCCAGTTTCCATCCACTTCATTAATCCTTCATGAATTGTCCAACATGACAGTTATTTGATTTAACCAATTCAAAGACATCCTACTGAGTGAGTAATCAAGGCCTGCTGATTCAAGACTATACTGTGGGGAATAACTGTTTCAAACTATATTATTTCTCAGTGTATAATAAAGAACACTTGAATTTTAAGTTGAATAAAACTTGACAATTTTTTTAGGAGTCAAATAAATATCCTGTGTTCATTTTATACTTTTAAGTCTTGCATAATTTGATTGTTTACAGAAACAAAAAGCATTCTAGATGCTCAGTCAAACTGCTCTTGAACTCTGAAATAATATTTAACAACTGTCTTCATAAATAAATCGGTTCTTCTTTGCTTTTTGTTTTGTTCTGGTTTTGTTTTGTTTTGCTTGAGGTTCTGGGAACCTTTCCACAGTTCTATACAGTTCTAGCAAGATGTGAAAAGATGTGAAGGTTGAGATATTTCCAAAGCAACAACTGTTTGCATATTAACCTTTCTGTTAGAAGCCAAAGATGATGGAAATGATCTACATATGAATGCACCATCTTTCTATTCAAACCACATTTCTTAAAAACATTTAAAGAACACCATAGAAAAGTTCCTCTTTTGTATCAGTTGGTATCTAGCACATGATATATAATTTCAGCCTTGAGTTCACTGCATTTATGATTCTTCTTGCATTTCAAGCTGTCATTAAAATCATTGTCCGTTTGCTTAATTATCTTCATCAGGAGTACGGAAATTTAAGAGTATTATGGAAGAAGCAGCAATTCTTCCTTACAGGATCTGACTCAGTCTGGAAACTTCTCTTCCAATAAAAAGAAATACTATATTAGGCCCCTTACCAACACTTTAATGGGCTCAGAAAATAGAAAAAAAAAAAAGGTGTCACCAATAAGAATAATACTTCTAGATAATAATCAAAACAAGCCTGGCATTTTGAGCACAAAGCTGTAATGAAATGCAATTAGTATTGAAATCTTAACACAAGAAATGACTATTTCTGATCTATATGAGACAAGAGTATCCTAAATAGAAGTTTCAACAGGATATGACCAAGGAAATAAATGAATTAGAAGTTAATATGGACAGAGAAAACAATTTGTAGAAAATTAAATTTAATTATCATTCCAGAAACTGTACTTTGTAATTCTCATTCTATCTGCTATTTTATAAAAGCAAAATTTAAAAGAATCTTTTCATTATTCTTTAAAAAATACAACAGTGGAACATGAAATACAATTACAATCAAACTCATGTGGTCAGAAAAGACAGCCATATAATTATAATTCTTTACTGAAGAATTTTAACCTGATATTATGTATTAAGTTTGATTTCTCTAAAGATTGTTTCTTCTTATCTATCTGCAGTGGAATGAAATTTTCTTAGCATTAATTACTTAAAAATTTAAGAGGATAGTACCAATTAATATTCTCACCAACACTTTTGGAGGGTTCTCTTTTCTCCACACCTTCTCCAACATTAACTGGTCATAGACTTTTTGATGATAGGCATTCTGAGTGGTGTGGGGTGGTACCTCATTGTAGTTTTGATTTTCATTTCTCTAATGATTAGCAATGTTCAGTATCTTCTCATATGCATTTTGGTCATCTGTATGTCTTCTTTGAAGAAATATCTATTTAGATCTTCTGCCCATTTTTTTTTTAATTCAGCTGTTTTTTTGATAATGAGTTGTATGAGCTCTTTGTATATTTTGGAGATTAATCCCCTGTCAGTCACTTCATTTACAAATATTTTCTCCCATTTTTTCCAACCACTGTTGAGAACAGAGTGAAGGTTCCTTAAAAAACCAGAAATAGAACTACCATATGGTTCAGTAATCCCATTCCTCAAATATATCCAAAGAATACCATAATTTGATAAACTGCATCCCAGTGTTCACTGCAGCAGTTTATAATAGCCATGACATAGAAGCAACCTAAATGAGCATCAATAGAAGAATGGATAAAGGATACGTGGTATAAATATATGTATATAATGGAGTATTACTCAGCCACAAAATAGAATGAAATAATACTATGTGAGACAACTTGGATAGACTCAGAGATTATCATACAAAGTGAAGTAAGTCAGACAGAGAAAGACAAATACCACATAATATCACTTTTATATGAAGAAAATGGACAGAAATGAACTTATGTACAAAATAGAAACAGATTCACAGATTTCAAGAAAAACGACTTACAGTTACCAAAGGGGAGAGGTGGAAGAGAGAGGGACAAATTAGGAGCTTGGGATATGTTTATTAAACATATAAATAACAAGGACTGACTGTATACCACAGAGAAATCTACTCAATACTATATAATTACCTACATGGGAAAAGAATGGAAATATGTATGCTTATAACTAAATGCCTTTGCTGTAAACCTCCAGTCAGGGAACAATGGACTGGTTCCAAATTGGGAGAAGAGTACATCAAGGCTGTATATTGTCACCTTGCTTATTTAAATTATATGCAGAGTACATCATGAGAAATGCTGAGCTGGAGGAAGCACAAGCTGGAATCAAGATTGCAGGGAGAAATATCAATAATCTCAGACAAGCATATGAAACCACCCTTATGGCAGAAATTGAAGAGGAACTAAAGAGCCTCTTGAGTGTGAAAGAGGAGAGTGAAAAAGTTGGCTTAAAACTCAACATTCAGAAAACTAACGACATCTGGTCCCATTCAGTTCAGTTCAGATCAGTCGCTCAGTAGTGTCCGACTCTTTGTGACCCCATGAATCGCAGCACGCCAGGCCTCCCTGTCCATCTCCAACTCCTGGAGTTCACTCAGACTCACGTCCATCGAGTCAGTGATGCCATCTAGCCTCTGTCGTCCCCTTCTCCTCCTGCCCCCAATCCCTCCCAGCATCAGAGTTTTTTCCAATGAGTCAACTCTTCACATGAGGTGGCCAAAGTGCTGGAGTTTCAGCTTTAACATCATTCCTTCCAAAGAAATCCCAGGGCTGATCTCCTTCAGAATGGACTGATTGGATCTCCTTGCAGTCCAAGGGACTCATGGCAAATAGATGGGGAAACAGTGGAAACAGGACAGACTCTATTATCTTGGGCTCCAAAATCACTGCAGATGGTGACTGCAGCCATGAAATTAAAAGACACTTGCTCCTTGAAAGAAAAGCTATGATAAACCTAGATAGCATATTAAAAAACAGAGACATTACTTTACTGACAAAGGTCCATCTAGTCAAAGCTATGGTTTTCCCAGTAGTCATGTGTGGATGTGAGAGTTGGACCATAAAGAAAGCTGAGTACTGAAGAATTGATGCTTTTGAACTGTGGTGTTGGAGAAGACTCTTGAGAGTCCCTTGGACTGCAAGGAGATCCAACCAGTCCATCCTAAAGGAGATCAGTCCTGAATATTCCTGGAAGAACTGATGCTGAAGCTGAAACTCCAACACTTTGGCCATCTGATGCGAAGAACTGACTCATTGGAAAAGACCTTGATGCTGGGAAAGACTGAAGGCACAAGGAGAAGGGCACAACAGAGAATGAGATGGTTGGATGGCATACCGACTTGATGGACATGAGTCTGAGTAATCTCCAGGAGCTGATGATGGACAGGGAAGCCTGGCATGCTCCAGTCCATCAGGTCACAAAGAGTGGGACACGACTGAGTGACTGAACTGAACTGAGCTGAATGTATCTTATAAGCCATAGGAGAAGCATAACTTTTTAATTCCCAAATAAGTGAAAGTAAATGTGTATCTAATACATATATAAAAATATTGGGTATTGAATTACATGTTAAGAACACTTTAAGACTTGAGAAGAAAAGAAAGAAAAATAGGCTTCCTAGAATAAAGTACAAGGAAATGAGTTTAGAGTTTTAGCTCTGTATATAAACAATACCAAACTAGACTCTCATAGGAAGGAGAGAATTTCAAAGTAGAATTAGTTATATCTACCTAAAATTTCTAAAAATTGGAACTATGAAAGGGTCAGCTCTATCTCTCAGCACATTACTATTTAATCACTTCATGGGTCAAAGCATCTTTCATATCCTAGTTGAAAAATAATTAGGTATATATTCACATATACTTCTGTATTTCATAACTCTTAATACATACTTATTTTAATATTATCTGTTTAAGAAAATATTGCTTTGCTGGCAGTCAAAAGAGTAATACTTTATCCTTAAAAGGTCAGAGTTTAATACTGTTTTCCTCAAATATAAAATTGTTGGAATGTAAAGAACTTCTAAAGCTTTGGAAAAAGAAAATGCAGATAACTTTTTGAAACTGTTTTATCTCATTCAAATTCAAGCTCATGGTGCTGACAGGATCTTCCTTCCTAGCTTTGATTCCAAGAGTTAATTTGAAATGATACAGGATAACCATCCAAATGGAAAGGTCTGAAACTCTATCAGTCTACTTTCCTGCAAAATAATGATAATCTGTGTCCACATTCCAAGGTACAGTCAAATAGTAAAGCATTATACTAAAGAGACTAAACAATTTTTGTCTCTCATATGAACTTATTATCCTAACAATACTGAGTTTTCTCCATACCTATGCTAATTACATATGGCTTTCAGGAAGATACATTTTGAAATAGTATGTGTTTTCTTTCACAGAAACTTTAAGTACATATCCTGATGAATATTACTGTACAATAATTATAAAATACATAATTTCCTTCAATCTTCAAATTGTCTTTCTCTGTTTTCTATCTAAAAATATACTGATTGTTCTCAAAGTATATGAAAGAGAAGACATAATTAGCTTTAAAGAAGTGAAATTTATTCAGCCAAAGTTATAATAATAAAATGGATATACTGTTTGCTGACAGTGTTAAAACCTTATTTTTTTTAAAAAAATTCAAAACTCATAGTATTATGACTGAAATATAAAAATGAATTGATATATAATAATTTATCTAGTTTCTTGGTATGGTCTTAATTGTTTTGCAATTTGAAGAAAATATGGGGGGAGATAATTAAAGTGAATTTATTTTCAAGTAAATTTCTCAATACTTTTTTCATGTCTTTCACTGAATCTATTCAAAACTATAATGCATAAATTTGTTCCAGACCTCAATTTATAAAGAAAACACCCAAGCTTTCTTTATAAAATGTAAAGTAGAAGTTTTTACTTATTTGAGTAACAAAAGATAAAATATAGTATCTAAAACTTGGCTTTTTTAATTTAATAGATTCTAAGGAGTCTAAATGAAAACTGTAGCTAATTAATGTATTCTTCTATTCAACATAAAATCTTCAGGATGTATTTGGGATTGGTAAGCACTAGAGATTTAGTTTTTTGATGTTACCAGATTTGCTAGATCTGAATGTTTGTGTCCCCCACCCAAATTCATACTGAACTCTTAATCTCCAAAGGCAATGGTATTAGTAGGTTGGGTCTTTGAGAGGCTCCATCCTCAGGAATGGGATAAGTGCTCTTATAAAAGAGATACGATGGGGCTCCCAAACCCCTTTTGCGATGTGAATATACGAGCTGGGGCCTTCATCTATATCCATGTTGGTCTTCCAGCCTCCAGAGCTGTGAGAAATAACTTTCTGTTGTTTATAGGACACCCAGTTGGTGGTACTTTGTTGCTGTAGCCTGAGCAGAATAAAACCGTTATAAATGAGGAAAAGTCATGCAATTATTTTTATGAGGTAAATAAAAATAATGATTTTAAAGTGTGTTGGGAACACAGAGAAAAAGTACTGATTCCTATAGATAGAAGAGATGATAAGAGTCTGCATGTGTGGGAGAATGGGTCTTCTAGAAGGGGGTGAGATTTTGTTGTTGTTGTTCAGTCACTAAGTCATGTCCAACTCTTTGTGACTCCATGGACTACAGCCCACCAGGCTCCTCTGTCCATGAAATTTCCTAGACAAAAATACTGGACTGGGTTGTCATTTCTTTCTCCAGGGAATCTCGCAGACCCAGGGATCAAACTTTTGTCTCCTGCACTGGCAGACAAATACTTTACTGCTGAGCCACCTGAGATGTCAAACGATACTAAGAAATGAATGTTTTGTGGGGGGAAAACAAAAAAAATGACATTGAGCTATTTCAGGCAAGAATTAAATTTAGAATAGAGACAGTATGGATCGAGTAGGTAATGTGCTTCTGCTCACACTCAGATAGTCAAAATAATCTCATGGACTGCAGAACCAAAAAAAAAAAAAATCTGCAAAATATAGCTCATGGCTACATAGCTGTTTCCAGCAAAAATGACATAGTTTTGCAGAAACTATGGAAATTGCTGGACAGCAACAGAATAAGATCGTCCCTTTTTCTATTTGTTTGCTGCTGTGTAACATACCTCATAAAACACAGTGCCTTATAACTAGAAGTTGTAAGTATTGCTCATGGTACTGAGGTTTGACTTGGAGCAGATTGGGTGGGTCTTGTCAGAGTCTCTCAGGGGATTACAGTCAGTCAGTGACTGGGGAAGAAATCATCTGAAGGCTCAGCTGGGCTGAATATCTACTCACTCACAGAGCTGAAGTTAATTCTTATTGCTATTTAGGAACTGAGTCCTGTCTACCGGGGTGCCTTTATTCAGCATTTCTATGTGGCTTCAGCTTCTCAGAGCATGCTATCTAGGATCTAAAAGCAAATCTTTCATGGGATAGGCAGTATATACTGCCCGTGTCATAAGGCCTGAGACAAAACTCTAGCACAGTCTCATTTCTGTCTTACTTTGTTGGTTAAAGTACTCAGAGATTTCTCCAGTAGTCAAAGGAATGGGAAGCAAGCCATGTCTCTTGATGAGAGAAATCTCAAAGAATGCTTGGCCATCTTTAAATCACCATAGTTCTGTCTCTAGTCATATATTATTTACATTCTGGCCTCCTTCCCCTAAAAATATACATTCACTCCATCCCAAGATCCTTAAAGTTTCATTCCAATACAGCATTATTAGCTCAAAGTTCTGGATCTTATCACCTAAGTTAGATCCAGATGTTATGATGCTCCTTAGGTATCTTTTTCTTGAATATAGTTCTTCTCACTCTAAAATTGTGTGAACTCAATTGATATGTTTTCCACACCCTTTCTTCTCTTCTCAACAAAAACCCTATTCTATACTGATAAGAATGAGACAGGAAAACTACAATTGACATTCCTATTTAAAAAAAACCCTTAGCACATGGCAGTCACTGCTTGATAGAAACTCTGAGATTCCACCTGGAAAATATTACCCAATCCTCAATTAGTTCTGAATACTTCTTCCTGAAAATTTTCTGCGGTTCTTGGTTCTATCCCATGGACTCATGGTTTTGCCCTCTGAATTATCCTTCTTGGCATATGTTTGCAACCATATGGCCTTCTATGGCTGTTTGGAAAATTAAGGGGGCATAAGATCTCTTTTCATTTTGTACTTTCTCCATTCCTTTTAGTCTAAGCTATTGTTGCTTCTGATGATATAATTCTCTTTAAAAACATTACAGGTTTTCAATGACTATTCTTAGGTCACTAGATTATATAACAGACCCTTTCGATCTTGTGAAAGACTGCATGTAAGGCATCTGTGAAATGATGTCTTTAGGATTCTTAGAAGCTTTCTGCTCTTAGAGGATTAATCAACTAATCCCTTTGGCTTTTGACTAGCTGGAAGCGTGTTGCACTGCCACAGATCTTTCTGTGGTTGTTCAGTCACTAAGTCGTGTCCAACTCTTTGCAACCCCATGGCCTACAACATACCAGGCCCCTCTGTCCTTCACTATTTCCTGGAGTTTGCTTAAATTCATGTGCATTGACTTGGTGATGCCATCCAACCTTCTCGTCCTCTGTCACCCTTTTCTCCTCCTCTTTAGATCTCCCTGAGGTCTTAACAAAGAACTTTACAGTTCCATGCTGGATGTGATATTTATCCTGATGCCATTAATTTTTTTAAACTTAAAATTGTTTTGCTAGAAGAGAACATGGATAAGAAACAGATGACTTGTTTTCCAACCCAGAAAGAATTTGCTCCTTTATATTTCCTGTATACTATGCTCAAAAGCTGAGCAGGTCCTTCTCTAGTTCCTATCTGCCTTTCATATTTTCTCACAAGAACCGAGAGAAGTGAATTGGCACATTTTACCTTCTGCTTAAAAATCAGAGAGATCCATAAGTTAATTAGGTACCCTTTTTACTTTCCACATTAATGCCAGATTTTCTGCTACACATTATGAGGATATCATTTTCTCTAACCACCAGCTACAAATTCCTCTCTGTCCTTTCAGCCCTCACCAATAATCTCACTGAGATACTTCCAGATTGTATTAAGAATCTCCTCTAGGCCCATCCAACTGGGCTTACCACCTAGTCCAAAAGTCAGTGCTATTTCCAAATTCCATCTTTTGTTGCTCAACAAATTACCTCCAAAATTAGAGGCTTAAAACTATAAGAATTTTATTTTATCTCATGATTTTGTGGGGCAGAAATTCAAGTTGGGATCATCTGGCCAAATCTCCTGCTCCATGTGGTATTAATTGAGGCCACTCAATAGTAACCAGCTGGTGGATGGGCCAGTCTAGGGGGGACCAGAGCAGTTTCACTCACATGTCTGACACTTTGTCCAGGAGGACAGGAAAGATAGATTCAGCTTGGACTATTAACGACAGTAACTGCGCATGGACCCCAAGCATGGTTGTCAAGATAATCAGACTTCTTATGTCGTAGATCAGGGCTCCTGGAGGGAAAATTTCCAGAGGGAGACATGGAAGCTGCCAGTCTGTAAAGACCTGAGCCTGGACACTGGTATAGTGTTATTTCATCATTTTTCACGGGTGAGAACCATCATAGAGCCTATCTAGATTAAAGGGGTGTGTGTGTGTGTGTGTGTGTGTGCACATGTGTGTGTTGGGGTGGGAGGTTTGTAAAGGAATTAACACCCCTATTTAATCCATTATATACATATTTAGCAAATGATGCAGGAAAGATTTATACATGATATTAGGCTTTAAGGGAAGGAGCCTATATGGGAGGAGAGATTGACACTTAAGAATAAGAGGATAACGGATGGGACAAGATTGGAGGTGAAACCAGAGGAAATTTGATCACTAGTACAAGTATTAGGATTATTTTTGAAAGAAGAAGTCTTGTTCTTGGAGTCCAGAAGGATGTGGTAACTATTTTAATAATAAAATATTACATGATATTGATATTAATAAGTTTGAATTGGAGTATATGATGACTGAAAAATTATATATTCATTTTCTAACTCTTGGATCTTGTGAATGTTACTTTATGTGGCAAAAGAGTCTTGAAAGATGTGATTAAATTAAGGATTTTTGAGATGAGATTACCCTCAATCATCCAGGTGGGCCCTAAATGCAATCAAATGTATCCTTATAAAAGGGAGACACAGTGTGACTTTACTACACCCGGAAGAGTAGACAATATGAAGATGGAACAGAGACAGATTTAATATGCTGGCCTTGAAGACTGGATGGATGAAGCTACAAGTCAAGGAATGCAAATGGCCACCGGAAGCTGGAAGAGGCAAGGCGAGGCTTCTCTCACATAGCCTTTACGGGAAATGCAGCCCTGCCAACACCTTGATGTTGATTCCCTGGTTCAGAACCCTGATAGGACAAATTTCTTTTGTCTTAAGACTCAAAGTGTTTGGTAATTTGTTACATCAGCCACAAGTAACTGAGAGAATGGATTAGAATTATACAATTATATTTCAGCCCTCTGGTTCATGAAATCCCTTAGGTAGAGTCCTGCAGAGATCTTCATTTTAAACAATTCAGAGACAGCCTTAGAGTTTGCTTAAGAATGAAACAGTGGCATCAAGTTAAAAAACCAAGCTTTGGGTAGTATACTCATTTTCACTACATTGATTCTTCCAATCCATGAACATGGTATATTTCTCCATCTGTTAGTGTCCTCTTTGATTTCTTTCACCAGTGTTTTATAGTTTTCTATATATAGGTCTTTAGTTTCTTTAGGTAGATATATTCCTAAGTATTTTATTCTTTCCGTTGCAATGGTGAATGGAATTGTTTCCTTAATTTCTCTTTCTGTTTTCTCATTATTAGTGTATAGGAATGCAAGGGATTTCTGTGTGTTGATTTTATATCCTGCAACTTTACTATAGTCATTGATTAGTTCTAGTAATTTTCTGGTGGAGTCTTTAGGGTTTTCTATGTAGAGGATCATGTCATCTGCAAACAGTGAGAGCTTTACTTCTTCTTTTCCAATTTGGATTCCTTTTATTTCTTTTTCTGCTCTGATTGCTGTGGCCAAAACTTCCAAAACTATGTTGAATAGTAATGGTGAAAGTGGGCACCCTTGTCTTGTTGCTGACTTTAGAGGAAATGCTTTCAATTTTTCACCATTGAGGATAATGTTTGCTGTGGGTTTGTCATATATAGCTTTGATTATGTTGAGGTATGTTCCTTCTATTCCTGCTTTTTGGAGAGTTTTTATCATAAATGGATGTTGAATTTTGTCAAAGGCTTTCTCTGCATCTATTGAGATAATCATACGGTTTTTATTCTTCACAGAGCTAGAACAAATAATTTCACAATTTGTATGGAAAAACAAAAAACCTCGAATAGCCAAAGCGATCTTGAGAAAGAAGAATGGAACGGGAGGAATCAACCTACCTGAATTCAGGCTCTACTACAAAGCCACAGTTATCAAGACAGTATGGTACTGGCACAAAGACAGAAATATAGATCAATGGAACAAAATAGAAAGCCCAGAGATAAATCCACGCACATATGGACACCTTATCTTCGACAAAGGAGGCAAGAATATACAATGGATTAAAGACAATCTCTTTAACAAGTGGTGCTGGGAACTCTGGTCAACCACTTGTAAAAGAATGAAACTAGAACACTTTCTAACACCGTACACAAAAATAAACTCAAAATGGATTAAAGATCTAAACGTAAGACCAGAAACTATAAAACTCCTAGAGGAGAACATAGGCAAAACACTCTCTGACATATATCACAGCAGGATCCTCTATGACCCACCTCCCAGAATATTGGAAATAAAAGCAAAAATAAACAAATGGGACCTAATTAACCTTAAAAGCTTCTGCACATCAAAGGAAACTATTAGCAAGGTGAAAAGACAGCCTTCAGAATGGGAGAAGATAATAGCAAATGAAGCAACTGACAAACAACTAATCTCCAGAATATACAAGCAACTCCTACAGCTCAACTCCAGAAAAATAAATGACCCAATCAAAAAATGGGCCAAAGAACTAAATAGACATTTCTCCAAAGAAGACATACAGATGGCTAACAAACACATGAAAAGATGCTCAGCATCACTCATTATCAGAGAAATGCAAATCAAAACCACTATGAGGTACCATTTCACACCAGTCAGAATGGCTGCGATCCAAAAGTCTACAAGTAATAAATGCTGGAGAGGGTGTGGAGAAAAGGGAACCCTCTTCCACTGTTGGTGGGAATGCAAACTAGTACAGCCACTATGGAGAACAGTGTGGAGATTCCTTAAAAAACTGGAAATAGACATGCCTTATGATCCAGCAATCCCACTGCTGGGCATACACACTGAGAAAACCAGAAGGGAAAGAGACACGAGTACCCCAATGTTCATCGCAGCACTGTTTATAATAGCCAGGACATGGAAGCAACCTAGATGTCCATCAGCAGATGAATGGATAAGAAAGCAGTGGTACATATACACAATGGAGTATTATTCAGCCATTAAAAAGAATACATTTGAATCAGTTCTAATGAGGTGGATGAAACTGGAGCCTATTATACAGAGTGAAGTAAGCCAGAAAGATAAACACCAATACAGTATACTAACGCATATATATGGAATTTAGAAAGATGGTAACAATAACCCTGTGTACGAGACAGCAAAAGAGACACTGATGTACAGAACAGTCTTATGGACTCTGTGGGAGAGGGAGAGGGTGGGAAGATTTGGGAGAATGGCATTGAAACATGTAAAATATCATGTATGAAATGAGTTGCCAGTCCAGGTTCGATGCACGATACTGGATGCTTGGGGCTGGTGCACTGGGACGACCCAGAGGGATGGAATGGGGAGGGAGGAGGGAGGAGGGTTCAGGATGGGGAACACATGTAAACCTGTGGCGGATTCATTTTGATATTTGGCAAATCTAATACAGTTATGTAAAGTTTAAAAATAAAATAAAATTAAAAAAAAAACAAAAAAAACCAAGCTTTGGAGTCAGAAGGTGCTTTTCAGATCCTGATTCAGCTATTTACTCACCTATGATTCTAGACAAATTAATTGACCCTTCTAAATCCTGGGGCTATTTACCTTTTGGTTTTTTTTTTTTTTTTTTGGCTTTGAACCCCCTACACCAGTTTCCCCTACCAGGCCCCCTTCCCATATTACATTTCTGGCAATCACAAATCTGTTCTCTGTATCTATGAGCTTGTTTTTGATTTTTTTTTTAGATTCCACATGTAAGAGAGATCATATAGTATTTGTCTTTCTCTGTTTGACTATTTCAATTATCATAATGAACTTGAGGTTCATCCATATTGTCTCAAATGGCAAGATTTCATTATTTATTCTGGCTGAATAAAATTCCATTGTTTTACATATACATATATATATAATATATATATATACACACACACACATATATATCCCCACTGTATACAATTGGCTCCTTTATCATAAATTAATTGACTATATATTATGCATGGGTTTATTTCTGGGCTCTCTATTCTGTGATTCTAGACAAATTAATTAACCTTTACAAATTTTAGGTTTTTTAATTGTAAAATGGGAAGAAAATAATACTCATTTTACAGTGTTACTGGGAAGGTAAAAATACAATATATAATATAGCAGCAAGCATAGTGGCAAACATTTTAAAAAACAACTGAATATGTTGTGTGTGTGTGTGAGAGAGAAAGAGAAAGACAGAGAGTGAGAGAGAGATGTGTGTGTATTTTGGAAGAAGGGAAACATACAAATTAGAGGCAGTGTGCAGAACACCATGGCTGATTAGGGGCTTTGGAATCAAATCCTCTATGTTCAATTTCTGAGATTACTGCTTTATGCATTAATAACATTGGACAAATTATTTTGCTTCTCCATTCTTTAGTTTTATTCTTTGAAAAATGGTGATAATTATAAAACCTATTTCATGGAATTGTTTTGTTGATAAATCAGTATATAATTATAACCCATTTATAAAGTGCTTGGAACTTTGTACAGACTTATATTATATATCAACAATTTACTTCAGCATAAAGAAGTTCTAAATGTTGCTTATGCTCAGTCGCTCAGTCATGTCCAACTCTTTGCAACCTCATGGACTATAACTGGCCAGGCTCCTCTGTCCATGGGATTTCCCAGGCAAGAATAGTGGAGTGGGTTGCCATTTCCTTCTCTGAAACATTGTTTAATAATTTTGGGGATTCTCTTTCTCCATTCCAGAATTTTTAATTTTAATGTTCTAATATCTATATGTTAATTTAATTATTCTGGATCACATGCTACTTTAGGAATATTACCCAAGCCTGGGAATATGAGGAGTCTTATAATTTTGTGAGCTGACTAAAGCAATTGACGGAGAAAGAAATGGCAACCCACTCCAGTGTTCTTGTCTGGAGAATCCCAGGGACTGGGGAGCCTGGGGGGCTGCTGTCTATGGGGTTGCACAGAGTTGGACACGACTGAAGCGACTTTAGCAGCAGCAGCAGAAAATAATTGATAGTACTAATGTGGAATATTAATTCACTATTTTCACATTTGTACAGTGGGAAAAGGTCTTCATCAAAATTTAAATTACCTTTATGGATATGTGAGCTGAGAGATAAGGAATTTTTACAAGGGTTAGGATTTGTGGTGAATTCTTCTGAAACCTATAGAATTAAATATAAAATTATCCTCACCACCAAGGATAATCATTCTTTTTTTATCTTCAGTCATACTCATTATGATTGAATCATCAGGAAATCTTGAAATAATATATGGCTTTTCTTGTATATTTTTTCTTTTAAATACCTAACCTATAATTGGATATAGTGTGATAATTTTATCACAACTATTAGCACATAATTTAAAATACCTGTATTACATACAATACATGTATTTCTCCTTAATGAAAACAATGAAACTTCAGATGTTGAAAGAGCCATGAATTAAAACAAACAAAAAGTGCTACATCTACATCTGCAAAATACTAGCCTATAGTTTCCATACTTTCCTGCTCTCTTTGATCACTTTTATTTATTTTTTTATTGAATTATAGTTGATTTACAATGTTACATTAGTTACAGGTGTACAACATGGTGAGCACTTTTATTCTGAGCACAGGGTTACTCCACTCTACTGCAGAAGAAACTCGGAGAAAATTATCTACATCACACAGGAAATTTATATCTCTCATTTCAGGAAAAGGACAAGGAATGAGGGAAAATAATCTTATAGAATAGGGAGAAAGAAGAGTTAGATTTGAAATTTTGGTGGTAACAGATAAAAATAATTTAATAAGACAAAGAGGGCAAAATCCTTGGAGTAGACTTGGTTATTATAAATACTGCAGTTTTTTGATGGTGAAAGGCACAGGTCAGCCTTCTAAGCTATGGGGCCTCCCACTGCCAGGGGGAGATGGAAGAAGTTTGTCTAAGAGGGAAACTGGGTGGCGAGAGCCACACAGGAAGCCAGGGCAGTGTGGGTGGGTTGGGGTATAACACAGCTTCCCTTTCAAATATCTTGATAAAAGGAAGGATTAAATAAAAGATTTGTAAGCTTCAGGGATCCGATGATGAAGAGCAAGGGTAAAAAGGCCAGAAATGCATGCCTTGCATCCCTTAACTCCTTTGAGTTATAGTGAAGATATGATTTGTTAAATAAACATGAAATTGCATAGAGCAAAGTAAGCTTTAGTGTTCACTGTGAAGTGTAACAATCATTTAAGCACAATTCTCTGAAGAGGAGGGAACAAATGGAACAGTACACAGTAAACCACCAAAAGCTGGTCCCTTAATTTGCCCACTTCCTCAGCTAGAAGACCAAAAAAGCACAGAGGGGTGCTTGGTCCCAACATTCTACACTGATAAATGCAAAATGCTGGAAGCATTTTTAAAGAACAAGATTATGGGAGTGTGAAAAATCCCACTCTCGATTGAAAATGGAAATGAATTAG
Organism: Bubalus kerabau; assembly: GCF_029407905.1. NCBI lineage: Eukaryota > Metazoa > Chordata > Mammalia > Artiodactyla > Bovidae > Bubalus > Bubalus kerabau. Next base: position 36,365,308 of record NC_073639.1, on the reverse strand, counting down.
TGTCACCAGCTTTGAAAAATTAAGACTTCCTCCCCTAGTTTCCCACTCTATAACCAGTGCGCTGTTTGCATGCATCATCTTTTCCAAGCAAAAGAAAGCCTCACAAGTCGTATGCGTGTGACCAGAAGAGATTAACCTGGCAGTTTATCAAGAGCTCATAATACCACTCAGTACTTTTTTCTTTTTTAGTTTATTTTTTCCTTTATGAAGTGGCAAGTTTGCTTTTACAGTTATAAGTTAACGCCAAGTTTGATACTTTTGAGATAAACAGATATTCAATTTCAAGAACTTTATAATTCCAATTATTTCCATTTTTTTTTTACATTGTGAGCAGCAGCTGATTATTTTTCAGAGCACAAGTTTTATTTTACATGCTTATGTACATATTCAGAGACTTTATTCAGTCAATAAAAGATAATCTATAAGCACATGCTAGATGCTAAATGGACTTCCTAGGTGGCACAGCGGAAGAATCTGCCTGCTAATGCAGGAGACCCAAGAGATGCAGGTTTGATCCCTGGGTCAGGAAGATCACCTGAAGAACGAAATGGCAACCCACTGCAGTATTCTTGCCTGGAGAATCCCATGGACAGAGGGGCTGGGCAGGCTACATAATCCATAGGGTTGCAAAGAGTCAGGCATGACTGAGCAGGCATGCAGAGAAAGATGCTATATACTCAGCTAGGCTTGAGAGTTACTTTGAGATATACATATTTCCCTGTCTTACAGGTTCTATATTCCAGTGGGAGAGAGAGACAAAGAAGTAAATGGATATATCAGTGAAATAATCAAAATTGTGATTACTTTGATGAAAGAAAGAAGGAAGTTGTGATGAGAAAATAAAGTTTGAGTTTGGGTAGTTACTTAGATAATGTGATCAAGAAACATGTCTCTGAAGAAGTGATGTTTATACTGGGACCTGAAGGTAGAGAAAGAAACAAATGTGATAAAAGCTTGGTAAGAGCTCAATGAGATGGGACAAATAGACAAAGGAGACCTAAGGAAAAGGTTTTCTTTAACAAGCTTGTGGTGGCAAAATCAGAAGACAAAATCCCTGTCCCCTGTTTATACAACTGAGCACTAATCTAGGTACCCCTGGGGCTCCCCAGGTGGTGCTAGTGGTAAAGAACCCACCTGCCAATGCGGAAGACATAAGAGATGTGGGTTTGATCCTTGAATCAGAAAAATCCCCTGGAGGAGGGCATGGCAACCCACTCAAGTATCCTTGCCTGGAGAATCTCATGGACAGAGGAGCCTAGAGGGCTACAGTCCATAGGGTCGCACAGAGTCAGACACAACTGAAGCAACAGCATGAGCACTGGGTACTGCTGGGAATGGAATTTTCAGATGTAATGAAAGTTCCAAGTCATTTAATCTTTTTTTTTTTTTAATAGGAGTATAGTTGCTTTACAATGTTGTGTTAGTTTCTGCTCTACAACAAAGTGAATCAGCTATATGTGTACATATATCCCCTCTCTCTCGAGCCTTGCTCCCCACCCCCATCCCTCTAGGTCATTACAGAGCACCAAACTGAGCTTAAAATATGGACACAGTCTAGGAGAGCCCTATCAAAACTGAAGGTTTTCTCTGGTTGGTGGCAGAAGTCAGAGGGATGAGACTGCTGGTCTTGAGAAAAGAAGCACAAAAGTAAGTTCTGAACTGCTGGTGAAGAAGGGAGGGCTCTAGAATTGCAAGCAAACTTTCATCCACAGCAAGCAAGGATACAGGGTGGCTCCTCCCTAAAATCACTAGGGAGTGAATTCAGCCAGCCATAAGTGAGCCTGGGAAAGGACCAATAGCCTCAGGTGAGGATCGCAGTCCTGGTGGCCACCTTGATGTCAGCCTATGAGACCTGAGGAGAGCATCCAGCTAAACTGTATCTGGACTCCTGACCAAAGGAAAATGTGAGATAAATGCAACTGCTCTAAGCCACTCAGTTGCGGTCATTTATCACATTTCGGTATATTTATTTCAGTCATTTATCAGATTTCAGTATAGTCAACACTTTAGAACTAACTACCAGTGTACACAGAATACATGGAATGGGAAATAACAACAGGTTAAACACCAGGGGGACACATTCAGCCAAATGCAGAATGTTGAAAATCTCCAGATCAAATGATGCAGTTACAAAACCAAAACTTATCATCAAAACTGGTTTCAGAGATACACCAAACAATGAAAAAATGGACTTTGCTACATACTAAGTCGCTTCAGTCATGTCCAACTCTGCGATCCTATGGACTGTAGCCTGCCAAGCTCCTCTGTCCATGGGATTCTCCAGGCAAGAATACTGGAGTGGGTTGGCCTGCCCTCCTCCAGGGGATCTTCCAAACCCAGAGCTAAACCTGTTTCTCTTTCATCTCCTGCATTGGCAGGCAGGTTCTTTAACACTAGCACCACCTGAAAAACCCCAAACTGAAATTCTAATTAAAAAATTATTACTCTAGAAAGATATTTTTGACATGGTTGTGAAAAAAATAAAAACAGAATATCCATATGATAATATTGAGGACCAATCTTAATTTTGATGGTTAATATCTGCAGCCATTGAATCAGAAGACAATTGCTTCTTGTTAGGAAAGTGATGACAAAGCCAGACAGTGTGTTGAAAAACAGAGACATTCCTCTACTAACAAAGATCCATTCAGTCAAGACTATGGTCTTCCAATGGTCACGTGTGGCTGTGAGAGCTGGACTGTAAAGAAGGCAGAATGCCAAAGAATTGATGCCTTCAAACTGTGGTGCTGGAGAAGACTCCTGAAAGTCCCTTGGACAGCAAGGAGATCAAACCAGTCAATCTAAAGGGAGATCAACCCTGAATATTCACTGGAAGGACTGATGCTGAAGCTGAAGTTACAGTATTTTGGGCATCTGACACAAACAGATGACTCATTGGAAAAGTCCCTCATGCTGAGAAAGATTGAGGGCAGAAGAGGGTGTCAGAGGCTGGTTGGCATCACTGATGCAATGAACATGAACTTGGGCAAACTCCAGGAGATAGTGAGGGACAGGGAGGCCTGGTGTGCTGCAGTCCATGGGGTTGCAAAGAGCCAGGCACAACTGGGTGACTGAACAATAACAACATAATCTTAAAAATATCATATCCATTAAAGATTCTTGTTGATGTTTTTACAACTAAAATGGTATCATACCAGATCTACTCACTTTATAAAGTTCATTAAACAACACATCGAGGAAAGGTATTTCACAGATTATTGATAGACAATTTTAGGAAATTTACAGTAGTCATGCTTGTGTAATACTTGAGAATGGTTGTAGATTAGTATGGATGTTCATTTTAAGTCTGCGTCAGTTCAGTTCAGTTCAGTCGCTCAGTCGTGTCTCACTCTTTGTGACCCCATGAATCACAGCACTCCAGGCCTCCCTGTCCATCACCAACTCCTGGAGTTCACTCAAACTCATGTCCATTGAGTCGGTGATGCCATCCAGCCAGCTCATCCTCTGTTGTCCCCTTCTCCTCCTGCCCCCAATCCCTCCCAGCATCAGGGTCTTTTCCAATGAGTCAACTCTTCACATGAGGTGGCCAAAGTACTGAAGTTTCAGCTTCAACATCAGTCCTTCCAATGAACACCCAGGACTGATCTCCTTTAGGATGGACTGGTTGGATCTCCTTGCAGTCCAAGGGACTCTCAAGAGTCTTCTCCAACACCACAGTTCAAAAGCATCAATTCTTCGGCACTCAGCCTTCTTCATAGTCCAACTCTCATATCCATACATGACCACTGGAAAAACCATAGCCTTGACTAGATGAACCTTTGTTGGCAAAGTAATGTCTCTGCTTTTGAATATGCTATCTAGGTTGGTCATAACTTTCCTTCCAAGGAGTAAGCATCTTTTAATTTCATGGCTGCAATCACCATCTGCAGTGATTTTGGAGCCCCAAAAAATAAAGTCTGACACTGTTTCCACTGTTTCCCCATAATGAAGTTCTAAATATTGAAGAAGTTTGGATTTCAGAGCATATAGGAAATTCTGAATGTTTGGGAAATGCCAATTATTATTTCTATTGCCTTATAAGGACTTCTCCCTCTGGCAAATGAACTGGCTCTTTCAGTAGTTAAAAAAAAACAAACAATTTTAGCTGAATTCTTCTAAAAGTTCATCTGCTCTCCATAACATTTGGCTTTTGTTTCTGTCTTATATCCTGAAGGTAGGCATTGGTCAAGTTTTTATCTTTCCTTTTTTGCTATCTAAATTAGCTCCCTCAGAACCATGCAATGCCAAAAGTTTTAGTTTACAAAAGTGAATTGCAGAACCAATACAATATTGTAAAGTAATTAGCCTCCAATTAAAATGAATAAATTTAAATTTTAAAAAAGTGAATTTAAAAGAATTATGTTTCCTCCAAAATCTGCTCTACTCTAACTCCATCTTTCCCACATCTCAGGCAAGAAAACTCAGAGAAGTGAAAGAATCCTGTCTTTGCTTACATGTTCCCACATGTAATTTACTATCAGATATTACAGATATTAATTCTAGTGTTTCTCACATATATTACATCTGTGTTATTGTGCCTGTCAACAACCTCTTTTAGATAGATGATTATTTACTGCAAAAAATGACTAACTGGTCGCTCTTCTACTTTCTCCCAATTTTAATTTATGTTATTCAAATCTTACAGATTAATCTTTTTTTAAGGAAATTTTATAGCTCTCTGTTCGAAACAACCTAACAGCTGGCCAATTTTATTGATTTAAACACAAACCCACTAACTCTGACATTTAAGGAGTGTACAATTATTTTCCTGTTATAATATAAGGACTATATAGACATTTACATAAACTTTTAAATTATATAATAATAATAGTAGTAATAGTAGTAGCAATTAACAGTAGCAACTCACTATACTCACCTTCATTTCTAGTATTTTGAGTTCAAACAATCCAGCTATAATATTCCAAAACTGCCTTCTACTTTTAATCAACCATCAAAGTATCCCATCAGTTTTCAGTTAACTGCCTTGTCCTTTGGGGTAAAGTATGGTAGTGTCCTTAGAGCATCCTCTCCTTTCTTTCAGATCTTCCTACTTTTGCCAATAATAGCCCCTGAGGCACTTTCTCTGAAGTCTTAAAATCCCTGATCGCAGTTTTAAAACTACTTGTAACATTATGATCCTGTCTCTTCTAGTGATATTACCTATCTAGACTACATACTTCTTCAGAGTAAAGATTGTGTCTCATTTTTTGTATTATCTTATTATAACATAGAGTAGTATGTTGCACATAACAGTTGATAAATATTATTCAATAATTATTTTAAAATAATATTTAATAAATATATGCCAACAAAGATCCGTATAGTCAAAGCTATGGTCTTTCCAGTAGTTATGTACGGATGTGAGAGTTGGACCATAAAGAAAGCTGAGTGCTGAAGAATTGATGATTTCAAACTGTGGTGCTGGAGAAGACCCTTGAGAAGCCCTTGGACAGCAAGGAGATCAAACCAGTTGATCTGAAAGGAAATCAACCTTGCATATTCATTGGAAGGAGTGATGCTGAAGCTTCAATAATTTGGCCACCTGATGTGAAGAGCCAACTCATTGGAAAAGACCCTGATGCTAGGAAAGATTGAAGACAGAAGGGAAAGAGGGCATCAGAGAATGAGATAGTTTGATGGCATCCCCGATTCAATGGACATGAACTTGGGCAAACTCTGGGATATCCTGGGATATCTGGGACAGGGAGACCTGGCGGGCTGAAGTCCATGGGATCACAAAGAGTTGGACACAACTTAGCAACTTAACAACAACAACTATGTATGCATAATTTGTCATACCACCATCTTATTTTATAGCAACTTTGCTTGGTTGAAACATGCATTGACAAGTGAAAGGGCAGAGCATAGCTACAGAAATCACTCCTTTGATGAAACTCCGTAATTTCTTCACATTGATATGCATTTAAAAGGTCTGGAAATGCACCTTCTACAGATGTATAGATTTTATGGCAGCCTCTTTCTTCCAGATTACTTATATAAATCTCTTATAAAATCAGATTCAGTATCCAATGTAGGAGACATTTGAGGACTATACACTAAAACATGTTCTTGTTTATTTCTATTCTTTGTTTTCTTACAGTTTAGATAATTTCCCATCCATGAAAAAGACCTTTTTACTCATAGTTTCACAGAACTTGATTATATGTTAGGCTTATAAAAATCTAGGTTTAATAAGCTTATGACTAAGATTTAACATTCTATTTTTATCCCCCACACTTTAAATCTTTTCCTTTGCCTTAGTGTATGACCAAGTCTCTAGCTTTTTTATAAGATTAGAAACTAAAAGTAAAACTTCATGAGCAAAGTGATATTGTTTACCTTATATTTACCACATGTATGCTTCATTTATCATTTGTGATTATTAATTAATCTTTCAATGTTTGTTCTTTTTGTTGATATTAACAATGCATTGTTAAAACAAAATACTGTCTTTTAAAGAGCAATTATTTATATTGTTATGCCTTCACAATTAATGCATGTCTCATAAGCAAAATATTTACACATAATGTATAAAACCAAGAACTTTCATTTTTAGTATCATCCACATTATAGAAGCCTGTTATACAACATGACACAGTAAATGTATGTTTGCAAAGTGAAGATCTGCCAAATATTTATGTCACATTATACAGGGTTATCTCATTGTGTAATGGAAAAACCCTGTCACAGCGCATAACACCAGAGCTAGTTTCAAGTTGCTCTGAGAACCTAACTTCTGAATCTTCTGATTTATGAAGGCATCAACATCTCAGCTTAACGCTGATATAACTTTGTTACATTTAGACTTACGTGCATGTGATCTGTTAATGGCAGTATGTGCATATGAATACATAGGTGTGTGCTCACATCTACAGGAGCCCTCAAATACACACACAGTCCTGCACAGCCATGGAAATCCATGTGTGGATTATCACAAGCAATTGCAGGGGAGGTAGTCTGGTAAGAGTCCTTGGGTCCTAAGGTGGGTATTAAAGCTAAAATAACATGAGTCAAACAGAAGAATAGTCTCGTAGGCTGTTTTTACATATGGAACAGATTAATTTTAGTAAGCTGGCAACAAATGTATTCTTGCAATCAACTGTCAATCTACTAAATTTTTATTAGCTTCATTAGAATTTGGCTTCAATTAGGACCCTCTGAGGGGAAGACAGCCATAGGCCCCCAAAACTCAATTTTCTATCAAATATTTCAATATGTTCTGAAATTTAAACTAAAAACTGTATTTCGTTGGTTGAATATGTCCCTGAATTAGAAACGTCTAACTTGTGAATCAGAGCCACATGCCGCGTTCTCCATCCAGTCATCAGCAAAGGAGCAATAGAGCCTTACAAACTTATATTAAATAAGTTTTCTTTGGGCAAATTTGTCATCGTTTAAATTCCTATTCCTATATGCCAATATGAACATGGCCTAGTATGGAAAAGAACTATAGTAGTATTTGGATTTTTATTTTTAATTGATTTGCTTATAGGTTTGATTTTAAATGATTTGCTTATAGAACAAAATCAGGGTTGTTACTCTGAAAAAAGTAATAACATTTGACTAATTTCTAAAGGAAATGAAATTTGAGTTAGAATGAAGCAGACCAAAGACCAGATTTTTCATAAGGCCCTTGTTTATACAATTTATTTCAACAAACATTTCCTGAGATTCTACTGTGGGTTAGACTGCCCAAATGGTGTCAGATCCAGGAGAGTCCTATAGAAGAGAAGGGAAGAAAGGAGAGCCAGTTCTGAGGTAGGAATGGCCACAAAAATGACATACGCTGGAGACTATGAAGTTCTGATCCTAAAAATCACTAGAACAATGATTCTTAAATTTTGATGTATTACAGAACTATGTGAGAGACTTAAGCAGGCTCAGAAGTCTGTGCCTCTTGAAGAAGCCTGTGCCTCTGTGTTCTTAATTGGCTCTCCGAACAATTCATTACACAACTTTGAAGAGCCAGTGCCTCTGAATGTCTGAGCTAGACAGGGAGAGGAGAAACACCAACACAATTCCAAGAAGCAACTGGACTTTGAGCCAGTAGCAATATAGACAGCTCTTTTGACATGGAGGTTAGTGAAAATTCAGAGGGAGTAATGTCTGGAAAGCCAGTCCTAACAAATGGGGAATGATTAGAATGGAGCCATGACCAAAAAGTTCATCAAAGATGGGCAATATGAGGGAGAAGTATTCAAGAAAGAGAGGGATACAAATGCTGAAGATAAAGGGGATACTAGTGTGTCATTGTTTAAGAGACAACACAAAGAAAGAAGGTTGGTTTTTACAAGAGCTGGTTAGTGATGCAGCGAGAAGACTTACAACAGATAAAAGTTTGAAGGATCCTATCCTATCAAGTTAGTGAGAATAGTTTACTACGCATGTTAAACCACATCCAAAATTTACTGAAAGGAAAAGCAGTCTAAATAAATATTAGTTTATATCCTAAATTGCAAAGGATTGAAATTCATACTTTTTATCCCAACTGTATTTTTGCAGTCATCATCTGAGATGGTTCTTCAGATCATTAATTTATATGGATGTCAGGCGTGTAAACTTCATAAAATAAGTAAGGGAAGGGAGTATTGGTTAGAATTTTTACTCTTCTATTAAATACATATAATGAGGGGAAAAATACACTTCCTCTTCTTCATGATGGATATCCTTTCATAGCCTTTGATTATCAAGTCTGATCTAAGCATTTTATTTGCTGAGAAAAGTAGAATGGTCTCACACGGGAAGGCGGGGTGGTCAATGATCAGCTTGTCATCCCAAAATGACTTTCTAGAGCCTACAAAATGAAAATAGTTTCCAGGTTTCATCGAAAAGATAATAGATTTAAAAAAAATATTACTTGTGTTCTATTTAACATATCAAAAGCTGGGGAAGAAGCCTACTGTATGAGAGAGAAATCAGCTTTTGATATGAAGGAATATGAAAATCCCAAATGTCCAGTCGAAGGGAATTATAGGGAAGGAAAGGGGACCACAAATGGAAGCAGGGGCAGAGAGAGGACACGTACATGAACCATGAAACTGGACTCCTATGTGTCTCATTTGCTGTCTAGAATCCTAGAGTTGGACCTGGGAAAGGTCAAGGGGTGAGTCAAAAGCAAGTTTTCCCATTTGGAACTCTGGGGGGGAATCTGCCTTGCAGGATTCTGTGTTTATTAACCGGTATAGGAAAATCTGAATAAAATTAATATTTGACATGGTTGAACAGATGGAGAACATATGATTATTTCCTAACTTCCCCCTCCAATCCCTGTATGTACACACACTCTTGAGTGGCATGGAAATGTCAGAAAGTCCATACATGTCTTGGAGAAATAGCTGGCAGGGCTGGGCTGATAAGCCTACAAGGAGGACAGAGCATCTGGAGTGAAATGATCCTGCAGTGAAGCAGAAGTAGAGAAGAATCACGCCCAAACCTCAGGAATAGGAGGTAATTCCACCCAGATCAAGATGCAGCAAATTCAATATGGATAACTACTGAGTTCTAGCAATCTGGGAATGGAGATAAATTCATTCATTAAATATTTATTGGCTACCCACTATATGGGCTTCCCTGGTGGCTCCGATAGTAAAGAATCCACCTGCAATAAGGGAGATCTGGGTTCAATCCCTGGGTTGGAAAGATCCCCTGGAGGAGGGCAAGGCAACCCACTCCAGTATTCTTACCTGGTGAATCCCATTGGACAGAGGAGCCTGTGGGCTACAGTCCATAGGGTCGCAAAGAGTCGGCTATGACTAAGCAACTAAGCATAGCACAGCTGACCCACTATATAGCACTTGTGTCTGAAAAATTAGGGCTAGACAGTAAACTAATCAATCTTCCCATAACTGGAGCTTATATTCTGGTGGTAGGAAACAGATAATTTTTAAAATAAATTAATTTATTTATTTTAATTGGAGGCTAATTACTTTACAGCTTTATAGTGGTTTTTGCCGTACATTGACATGAATCAGCCATGGGTGTACATGTATCCCCCATCCTGAACCTAACTCCCTCCCCATCCCTTCCCTCAGCATTGTCCCAGTGCTCTGGCTTTGAGTGCCCTGTTTCATGCATTGAACTTGGACTGGTGATCTATTTCATATAGGGTAATATACATGTTTAAATGCTATTTGCTCAAATCATCCCACACCCTCGCCTTCTCCCACAGAGTCCAAAAGTCTGTTCTTTACATCTGTGTCTCTTTTGCTGTCTCACATATAGGGTCATCATTACCGTTTTTCTAAATTCCATATATATGTGTTAATATACTGTATTGGTGGCTTTATTTTTTTTTCTGACTTACTTCACTCTGTATGATAGGCTCCAGTTTCATTTACCTCATTAGAACTGATTCAAATGTGTTCTTTTTAATAGCTGAGTAATATTCCATTGTGTGTATGTACCACAGCTTTCTTATCCATTTGTCTGCCAATGGACATCTAGGTTGCTTCCATGTCCTGGCTATTGTAAACAGTGCTGTGATGAACATTGGGGTACACGTGTCTCTTTCAATTCTGGGGTATAGATAATTTTTGACATAGTATCTTGGAGAGATTATGATGTGAATGTTTTTCTGTAAAAGACTGGGTACAAGTAGGGAAGTAAGAGTCTCACTGCTGCCTAGTCGCTTCAGTCATGTCCGACTCTGTGCGACTCCATGGACTGCAGCCTACCAGGCTTCTCCGTCCATGGGATTCTCCAGGCAAGAACACTGGAGTGGGTTGCCATTTCCTTCTCCAAGAGTCTCACTATATGTTTACTATTTTCTATCAATAGTTATATATCCTTATACCAATAAGAAGCAAGCTAACAGGTACATGGGGATTTTTCTTTAAAGTTCAAAGGAGCCAGAATATATATAAAAACATACTGTCAAAGATCTGAGGGCCTAATTCTTCATACGACAGACAAAGTAAAGTAGACCTGTCCCCCAATCCATTCAGTTACCATTTGAAAAAAAGCACAGAGGAGAGGCAATTTAAGACTGAATGTATTGTGCATACTCAGTCACTCAGTCATGTCCAACTGTTTGCAACCCTATGTACTGTAGCCCACCAGGCTCCTCTGTCCATGTGGATTCTCCACTCCAGGCAAGAATACTGGAGTGGGTTGCCATGCTCTCCTCCAGGGGATATTCTGAATCAGGGATCGAACCTGTGTCTCCTGCACTGCAAACAGACTCTTTACCACTGAGCCACTGGGGAAGCCCAAAATATTGCATACATATCCCCCAAACCCAAACTATTTTAGGATCTGAATAATTTGTTGGAGTAGTCTGAATTTACCTTCCGTGTCTCAATAGGAGTTTGCATTACAGCCTATATTACATTGTGCAAAAGAAAATTCAGCTTCTATATTTTCTATATCAAATTCCATATTTCTTTCACACTTCCACTTCCATGAATAGTGGGTAAAAAAAAAAAACCAAAAAGTGACTTTCTCCCTACTTATCAAATGTTCTTATGTTATTTTAACCACTTTGTGTTAATGAGTTAAAGTTCACATTTTTACTTTTATCATATAAAAAATAATGACAGTAAGATCTAATAATACTTTCCTTGTTGTCAGTGCATGAATTTACACTGATCATAATGACAAGAAGGAGAATGAATAGAGGAGGAAAAATAGGAATAAAAAATAAAATAGGATGGTAGTTTTCTTGGAATAAACTATTTTCATTTTTAACTCATATAATTTGCTTATTGATTAACACTTACTGAGAATGAAACGTTTACCACTATAGTTCCAGGGGATTAAATATGGTGACGGATAACTTAGAGAAATTTTCTGCTTTCAGGGCATTTAATATTTTGTCAGTGAGACAGATTATAAGTAACTAACTAAATAAATAAGGATGCAAATAAAACATTATAATGTCAGTGATAATTGCTATGAGAATAGAGTTTAGTAAGAGGATAGAAACTGTAAGGCAGGATGCAAATTCTTTCTATTTTATTTTTTGAAATTTTATTTCATTTATTTTTTCATTAACTTTTGAAAATTCTTTTTCAAATTCTTTCCCATTTAGGTCATTATAGAAGATTAAGTAGAGTTCCCCGAAAATTCTTTTAAATAAGAGAGAAAAGGCTTTTCTGAGATAGTGGCATCTGTGAACAAATATCAAATACTAGACTTTACTTCTATTATAGGTCCATGGCTTTATTTTTGTTACAAATTTATGGATAGATAGAGATAGGTAGATAGAGATATAAAAAATCTAGATGAAGAAATGTGTTAGCCACACCTGTTTTTGTCTTTCAAAGTATTAGGCCATAAAAATGTATGTCCTCAAAATTGTGACATTTTTATTTTATGACATACTTTAAGTTTCTAGTTCTACTAGTAAAGAGCCTGGAAGGTACCACACAGTCCTAACAACTAGTAAAAAGGTGAAATTACTCAATTATATATGCATGTGTATATATCATATATACAGCTATGCTTCTGTATATGAGTGAAGCTTCCCAGGTGGCGCTAGTGGTAAAGAGCCTGCCTGCCAGTACAGGAAAGAACAGAAAAATAATCAATAAAATCATATTTCTACAAAAAAGTAAGTGGATGCAGGAGAATATACCATGCTCAGTTCAGTTCAGTCGCTCAGTTGTGTCTGACTCTGCGACCCCATGAATTGCAGCATGCCAGGCCTCCCTGTTCATCACCAACTCCTGGAGTTTACTCAAATTCATGTCCATCGAGTCAGTGATGCCATCCAGCCATCTCATCCTCTGTCGTCCCCTTCTCCTCCTGTCCTCAATCCCTCCCAGCATCAGGGTCTTTTCCAGTGAGTCAACTCTTCACATGAGGTGGCCAAAGTACTGGAGTTTCAGCTTCAGCATCAGTCCTTCCAATGAACACTCAGGACTGATCTCCTTTAGGGTTGACTGGTTGGATCTCCTTGCAGTCCAAGGGACTCTCAAGAGTCTTTTCCAACACCACAGTTCAAAAGCATCAATTCTTCAGCACTCAGCCTTCTTCACAGTCCAGCTCTAACATTCATACATGACCACTGGAAAAACCATAGCCTTGACTAGACGGACCTTTGTTGGCAAAGTAATGTCTCTGCTTTTGAATATGCTATTTAGGTTGGTCATAACTTTCCTTCCAAAAAATAAGCGTCTTTTAATTTCATGGCTGGAATCACCATCTGTGGTGATTTTGGAGCCCCCCAAAATAAAGTCTGACACTGTTTTCACTGTTTCCCCATCTATTTCCCATGAAGTGATGGGACCAGATGCCATGATCTTACTTTTCTGAATGTTGAGATTTAAGCCAACTTTTTCACTCTCCTCTTTCACTTTCATCAAAAGGCTTTTTAGTTCCTCTTCACTTTCTCCCATAAGGGTGGTGTCATCTGCATATCTGAGGTTATTGATATTTCTCCTGGCAATCTTGATTCCAACTTGTGCTTCTTCCAGCCCAGCGTTTCTCATGATGTACTCTGCATAGAAGTTAAATACACCATGCTAACACTAATAAAAAGAAACCAAGAAGAGCAAAATTAGCTGCAGACAGAGCTGACTTCAAACTAAGGAAAATTATAAGGGATTAAAAAAAAAGAGCATTGCATAATGATAAAGGGTGTGATTCACCACCTATTAAGAAGGTGTAATAACTCTTAATGTGTATGTAATTAACAAGAGAGCCTCAAACTACCTGTAGCAAAAAAACTGGTAGACCTTAGAGGAGAAATAGATGAATTTGCTATCATAGTTAGAGACTTCAGCACCAGTTTCTCAGAAATGGATATAACCAGCAAGCAGAAAATTAGGAAGGATGTAGCAATGGCACCCCACTCCAGTACTCTTGCCTGGAAAATCCCATGGACGGAGGAGCCTGGTAGGCTGCAGTCCATGGGGTCACTGAGAGTCAGACACGACTGAGCGACTTCACTTTCACTTTTCACTTTCATGCATTGGAGAAGGAAATGGCAACCCACTCCAGTGTTCTGGCCTGGAGAATCCCAGGGACAGGGGAGCCTGATGGGCTGCCGTCTATGGGGTTGCACAGAGTCGGACACGACTGAAGTGACTCAGCAGCAGCAGCAGCTGGACATAACAATGCTATCAATCAGCTGTAGAATTAACATCTATGGAATACTTCATCCAACAGCAAATTACAGATTTTTCTCAAGAGGCCATGAAATATTGCCTTAGATAGACCACATTTGGGGACAGAAAACACACTCTAACAGGTTGAAAACAATAGAAATTAGACAATTTCTGCTCTGAGATCACAATGTAATTAAACTAGAAATCAATGACAGACAGATAACTGGGAAATCCCAAAATATGTGGAAAATAAGCAACACACTTTTAAGAAGAAATTTCAAGAAAAATGTAAATATATTTTGAACTAAATAAAAACACAACATCAAAATTTGTGGAATTCAATGATAGCAGTGCTTAGGGGGAAATCTGTGCCACTGAATGCATCCCCCCTTTGTGAATGATGTGTTCCTCCTGGATCCCCTGGCAGACACCTGATACTGAGTATAGTACCAACTACATGCTATATCTTTTATACACATGCATACCTATGACAAAAATTAATTTAGAATTTGGGTACAATAAAAGATTAACAACTAATAATAACATAGAACAATGATAATAACATACTCTGACAAAAGTTATGTGAATATGGCCTCTCTCTCTTTCTCTGTTAAAATATCTTAGTGAATGGAAACACAGCTATAGCAAATGGACTTGTGGACACAGTGCGGGAAGGAGGGGAGAGGATGAACTGAGAAAGTAGCATTGACATATATACAGTACAATGTGTAAAACAGACGGCTAGTGGGAAGCTGCCGTGTAACACAAGGAGCCCAGCCTTGTATCTGTGAAGACCTGGAGGGATGGGGTTGGGGAGAGGAGGCTCAGGAAGAAGGGGACTTCATCTGTATAATTATGGTTGATTTGTTCTGCTTAAGAGCAGAAACCAACACCACATTGTTAAGCAATTATCCGACAATTTAAAAAATTCTTATTGTACAAATTTAATACTTCTTCCATTTTAACTAAGCATTTACCATTTAAGCTGTTTGTATTAAGCATTTAAGCTGTTTGTAACTTTTGCAGTTTGAGGTATAACATCAAAACCAGCACACATTTTTTTTTTTTCCTTATTCACAACTTCATGATCAGAAGATAAAGACTCTCAGTAAAATAGGAATTGGGGAAATCTTTCTCAGCTTGATAAAGACTGCTGCTGCTGCTACTGCTGCTAAGTCGCTTCAGTTGTGTCCAACTTTGTGCAACCCCATAGACAGCAGCCCATTAGGCTCCTCTGTCCCTGGGATTCTCCAGGCAAGAATACTGGAGTGGGTTGCCATTTCCTTCTCCAATGCATGAAAGTAAAAAGACTACTAAATACAAAAACCCTACAGCTAACATCATATTTAGTGGTGAGAAACTTGAAACTTTCACATTAAGTTCAGGGGCAAGGCAAGCGTGTGTATTTTCACCACTCATTTTCAACACAGTACTGATGGATATATGTCATTATATATTTGTCCAAACCCACAGAATTTACTGAAAATAAATCCTAAAGTAAACTAAAGACTTTGGGTGACTATTATGTATCAATGTAGGTTCATCTTTGACAACAAATGTACCCTTCTGGTGAGTGATGTTGATCATGGGGGAGGCTATGAATGTGCAAGACAGGGGACATATGGGAAATCTCTGTACCTTCCTCTAAATGTTGTTGCTCTATAAAAACCAAGCATTTTAAAACAACAACAACAACAAATTCTTCAATGGTCATAACTGGAATAAAATTGTTGTATTGGTGATTTTTATTTTTCCAGAATCAGTTTTTTTTTTCCCCTTTGGTCATTGAAAGATTGACTTGTTCAGAAATAGGACAAATGTCAGATGTTTGAATTCCAAAAAATAGATGTCATAAATTAATATAGATATATTTTCATTTAAAATAACTGGATTATTACTCATTAATTTAATTTGAAACACTGAAATTAATGAATTTATAAAAACTAAGTTTTATTCATGACCTTTTTGTTTATATTTAGTTTATCTGCCCATGTTTGGGAAACACAATGATGTTTCTTCCATTGAAGACTTTTTATTTTTCTCCAAGAGTACATCATGCAAAATGCCAGGCTGGATGACTCACAAGCTGGAATTAAGATTGCTGGGAGAAATATAAATAACCTCAGATATGCAAATGATATCACTTTAATGGAAGAAAGCAAAGAGGAACTAAAGAGCCTCTTGATGAAGGTGAAAGAGGAGAATGAAAAAGCTGGCTTAAAACTCAGCATTCAGAGAATGAAGATCATGGTATCTGGTCCCATCATTTCATGCAAATAGATCTGGGAAAAAAGGGAAACAGTGACAGATTAAATTTTCTTGGGCTCCAAAATCACTGCAGACAGTGACACTGTAGCCACAAATTAAAAGGCACTTGCTTCTTGGAAGAAAACCTATGACTAACCTAGACAGCATATTACAAACCAAAGGCATCACTTGGCCGATCAAGGTCCGTATACCAAAATCTATGGTTTTTGCAGTGAAAGTGAAAGTGAACTCGCTCAGTCATATCCGACTCTTGTACAGACCCCATGGACTGTAGCCTACCAGGCTCCTCTGTCCATGGGATTTTCCAGGCAGTAGTATTGGAGTGGATTTCCATTTCCTTCTCCAGGGGATCTTCCCGACCCAGGGATCTAACCTGGGTCTCCCACATTGTAGACAGACACTTACTGTCTGAGCCACCAGGGTAGGTCATGTATTAATGCAAGAGCTGGACCATAATTGATGCTTTCAAACTCTGGGGCTGAAAAAGACTCTTGAGAGTCCCTTGGGCTGCAAGGATATAAAACCAGTCGATCCTAAAGGAAAACAACCTTGAATATTCACTGGAAGGACCGGTGCTGAAGCTGAAGCCCCAATACTTTGGTCACCTGATGTGAAGAGCTGACTCATTAGAAAAGACCCTGATGCTGGGAAAGATTAAAGGCAGGAGAAGGGGACGACAGAGGATGAGATGGTTGGATGGTATCACCAATTCATTGAACATGAGTTTGAGTAAACTTAGGGAGACAGTAAAGGACAGGGGAGCCTGGAGTGCTACAGTTCATGAGATTCCAAAAAGTCAGACATGACTTAGTGACTGAACAGCAACGAACAACAATGTGATTATATGGTTTTGTTATAACTGTGATTCCACAGATTCTCAAACAAAGCACTAATATCACACCGAGAGAACAAGCGGTAATCAGGATGCTCATGCAATTCACAGCATGGTCAACCTAGCTATAACGGTTTGAGTGTTCAGACTGAATAGATTAAAAGATCTGTGGTTGAACTGCACACATACTTTATGTGATGTATTGTTACTGTATTCAATACTGTATTGGATACTCTATTGGTATTGGATCTTCCCTGTAGCTCAGACAGTAAAGAATCTTCCTACAATGCAGGAGACCCAGGTTTAATCCTTGGGTCAGGAAGATCCTCTGGAAAAGGGAATGGCAAACCACTCCAGTATTCTTGCCTGGAGAATCCCATGGAAAGAGGAGCCTGGAGGGCTACAATTCATGGGGTTGCAGAGTTGGGCATGACTGAGTGACTAAGACTACATTGTTACTGTAATGCAAATCTTTCTCATTCTAAATATATATATATATATATGAAATTCTTTAGAAAAATATAAATTCTTGTGAATTGCCTATTATGTTTCAGAATTATCACTGAGTTCTGAAAAACACACTTCTAATTCTAAATCTCTATAATTGTATTTATATTATGTAGAAAACTTTTTTTGGAAGAGACATCTCAAAGTGTTTCAGCCTCTTTCACACCTCTAAATGGCAAGATAGAGAGTCAACAGATCTGCTAGAACATAGCTTTCATGGTATGATCAGCCATCCTGTGTTTCTGGCTTATTAGACAAATAAGGGTGTTACAGATGGAATAACAACATTTCTTTATAAAACCAGATTGGGGAAAATGAAATTTGGCTGATGATCAGAACTAGTGAAAGAATAATTTTTATTAGTTAGACCAGATGGAGACCATTAATAGCAATAATATGGAAAAAAGTTAAATTGATAGCTATTAATTAGCATTAACGAAATGCTTCTGAGATTAGAAACTTCTAAAATGTTTACTTCTTGAAATTAAATTCTTCCTTGACTTTGTTCTTAGATTTTTTTTCCTTTAGTATAGTGATACAAGCCATCAGAATTTGCCTAAAGTAGATGGTAGCTATGATGAAGTGATCCCTTCATTTAAAAAATAAAATACTCATTAAGAATGTATATTGGGTGCTAGGTAACTACTAGGAACAATGTTAAATTAAATATTTTACAGGAGGTGAGGAACTTAGGTCACAGCAAATTTCAGAAGACAGAGAATTCAGGGTATTAAGAAGAAAATAAATAGCATAACTATAAATGGCAAAACCATAAATATATAGAATACACATATCATATATTAATTTGCCCAAGATATGGCTTAGGATACATAGCAAAAGTACTTGTGAAGTCTAATTGGTTGTTCAGTAAGTTTTAAATCCCTTCCTTCCTTTTTTTCCTTACTTCCTTTTCTCTTTCTCTCTCTCTTTCTAATCTGCTTTTTTCCTAAAGAAACTGAGTGTCTGCAAAATGAAGGAAAATTTTCTCGAATTTTTACACTTACAGCCAGGGTTTCTTGAGCAACATAAGACAGCAAGTCTGGCAGGCAGGTTTTATTTGCCTAAAAGCTACAGGTCACATGGGAGGAATTCAGATGATAATTTTGGAAAGAATAAATCTAGTCCTCTGCTATCAGGAATAAGTTCTTTAAGCCAAAGAGAAGAACTGATGGCCATCATTCTGGTCCTGAGAAGATGTACCTGGAGGTGAGAGAAGGCTGAAAGAAATGCACTGCTCTCCAGGGCAGGCTTGGAGTAGCATCTGATATTTATAACATCTGATAAATCTGCACATATATATTGATGCCAACTAGCAGAGGGAGCTGTAGAATAAAATAAGTAAAATTATTTGGAGGTCAGGCTATCCAAGCTCAGCTGGAAATCTTGGCTTTAAAAAAAATGTTGCTGGATTTCCCTAGTGGCATAGTAGATAAGAATCCACCTGCTAATGCAGGAGACAGATTCAATCTCTGATCCAGGATGATCCCACATGCCACAGAGCAAATTAGGCTGGGCACCACAACTATTGAGGCTGTGCTCTGGAGCCCGGGAACCACAACTACAGAGCCTCTGTTCTGCAACTACTGAAGCCCATGTGCCCTAGAGCCTGTGCTCCACCACAAGAGAGGCCACTGCAATGAGAGGCCCGCACAGCTCAATGAAGAGTACCACCTGCTCACTGCAACTAGAGAAAGCCTGAATGCAACAACAAAGATCCAATGCAACCAAAAATAAATAAATAAATAAGATTTTAAAAAAAAATGTTACTGCCATTGGTGAAACCAACTATAGAAGATTTTGACTTCAGTAGTCAAGCAGAGAGAAAATTTGTAGGGGGTGTCATGATGATTTTGTCCAGACTTACAACAGAAAAATTAGTTTTTGTTTAATAAACACACAGAGTTAAATACATAATTAACAAATTAAAATATTTTTGCTACTCAGGAACAATACATGAAAAAGATTATCGATTAGGCCACATCTACAATTAAGTGGGGCAAATACACAAGTACAACAAACTCAAGGATAATGAAAAAAAAAAGGGAAAAAATATAACATGAAAGACAAATTTCCTTCATTAAAAGGTTTTAACAAATCCTTAGAGAAACATTTATAACCTATTCAAAAAATAGACAAAAACATTAACAGCTGTTCAGAAAGTTGTCTACCCTCCTTCATGAAAAATTTTCAATTTAAAATAATGAAACAGAAGACTGACTTCTACCAAGAGAGCATGGAAAGCACCACTGAAACTGGGGAAAATGATTTTTAAAATTCAACCATTTAAAGCCTATGGAAATGGTCCTAAAGAGAAACAACAAATGAAAAAAAAAATCTATCGGAGGAAAGCTAGGGAAAATTCAGTACACAAGGCAAGAGACAGTGATAGTTGAACCCAAGTGACTCTCTGCTTCCCCACTCCCAGCCTAGCAAGGCAGGCACTCCACTCCTGATTGCTGCAGCTAAAAACACCAGGCTCCCCCTCCCTTGAGCTCCCAGTCAAAGGGCTATCTTTCTGGGAGGAGCAGGACTTCAGAATTTTTCCTCAGTCCCCAGATGAGCAGTGGGTCCTGAGCAAGTGGTCGAGAGGAGAATGGCACCCTTCTTTTGTTCACATCCTACTCATGAAATGGCACCTCGATTAATACTGAGGTCTATTTGACTGTTGCTCTGGCCCAATCCAATTTATTCTTCCCCAAGACCTATCATGGCTTCCCAGGAGGCTCAGTGGTAAAAGAATCCCCCTGCCAATGCAGGAGACACAGGTTTGATCCCTGGGTCAGGAAGATCCCCTGGAAAAGGAAATGGCAATCCATTTCAGTATTCTTGCCTGGGAAATCCCATGGACAGAGGAGCCTGGTGAGCTACAGACCATGGGGTCGCAAAGAGTTGGACATGACTTAGGGACTAAACAAAGACAACAAAGACCAATCAGAGGGTCCCATACATAGCAGATGCTCAATAAATATTTGGCAGAAAGAAAGGAGTTAGAGAAGAAGGAAAAATAGAGACATAAGAGAAGGGGCAAACAGTGAACATTCGAATAGCAACCAGAAAGTTTATAAGCCAAATGTCAACATCAGTAGAATATTATATATAGATGATGCTTGAATCCAACTTAAAATTTGTTCTGAAAGAAAGGGCCAATTGAATAGTAAACTACAGCTTATTTTTTCAACATTATGACAGAATTGATGGTCTAGTGAGCCTTTAAAACACCATTTCAAAATAAAACTAGTTCTTGGCTTTTCTTTCATTGTATACAATTTTGATTTACTGAGCTGAATTCTCTGAGCTAAATTACAAACTTTACGAACAGAACTATTCTTTCTGGCATTTACATTCTCTTCCGGTAACAGGTGTTTTGTTTCATTTCAAAAGAATAGAGTTTTCCCTGTAAATCAATGTATCATTGTTTTTTCTTCATTACAATGTCAGCTTCTAGTTTTATTACATTCTGTTGGATTACACTCAGTATGGGTGCCAGACATATTTTACAGTATTGATGGATCAGTTCACAGCGTTTATTTTTTTCCCTTAATGAGACAAGCACAGTGCATATTCTTTTTTAAAGCTGACAGGAAAAGTAATTTTAAGTGGTTTATCAAATGGCCTGCATCTTCAACAAGTTTTCAATTTTATCCAAGAGAAGTAGATTCTTCTAATATGCAACTTCTGCATTTACTTAACTCACTACATATCTTTATAAAACTAATTTGCCATCCTTGTGGAAAATGAAAGAGAAAGACTGGGTATGACATAGCTGGTTTAATTGCTTCAGAGACGGTCTATTCAAGATTAATTAAATCATGCTTAACATGTTCCAGCTATAACTGTGGAGTTCTTGAAAAACACCCTTACTCTTTGAAACATTAATACTGTGAGGTTTAATCAGAAGAAACATTAATACTGAATGATAGAACTGGGAAATAAAATATTCAACCTCATAAATTCGATAGTGGTGCTCTTTTCTCTCATAAGAATGAAAATCTGATATTTATAGATGGTAATATGATGTATGTAGGCCTTTGGTCTTTGACGGGCACAGAGATACTTCTCATAAACTTAATTACAAAGTATTGTTTTAATTTATCATTTCTAAATATTCTGTTTGGAAAATTCACTTACTAAAAAGGAAAGCCCAAATTTGATAAAAATCACGTTGTTGTGATAGCTATAAAGAGTGAACTAAAGAAGACGTATGCGGGACTTCCCTGGTAGACTAATGCATAAGAATCCGCCTGCCAATGCAGGGGACACGGGTTCCATCCCTGGTCTGGGAAGATCCCACATGGATCAAGGCAACCAAGCTGAGCCCTTGCTCTAGAGCCCACATGCTGCGACTACTGAAGCCCCAGCACCCTAGAGCCCCAGCTCCACAACAAGAGAATCCATGGCAATGAAAAGCTCAAGCACGCAGCTAGAGAGAGCCTGTGCACAGCAACAAGGAGCTTGTGTGTTGCAGCAAAGATGCAGCACAACCCAAAATTAAAATTAGTTAATTACATCTTTTAAAACAGTAAACATTTGTCATACAACACATGCTGTCTTCAGCACTCTGTCTGGTGCCTCTCAATCTTCTTCACTGTCCACCTAGAAAATGATGGTAGTACTTGCAGAGCACATGTGGTAAACTGACAAATCTGCTTCTGGAAAGAAGCTGCTGTTTGCTGAGAGGAATCCTAGGATTTTCTAGGAATCCTAGAAAATATAAATATTTTCTCCCAAAATATTTATAAGCAAAGAATACTTGTTATGTATGTGAAAGCAATATATGATAAGCATACATAATTGTCACAAGTCATTTGACTTCATCTAGGATTACTTCCCGGAGAAGGCAATGGCACCCCACTCCAGTACTTTTGCCTGGAAAATCCCATGGATGGAGGAGCCTGGTAGGCTGCAGTCCACGGGGTCACAAAGAGTCGGACACGACTGAAAGACTTCACCTTCATGCATTGGAGAAGGAAATGGCAACCCACTCCAGTGTTCTTGCCTTGAGAATCCCAGGGATGGGGGAGCCTGGTGGGCTGCTGTCTCTGGGGTCACACAGAGTCAGACTCGACTGAAGCGACTTTAGCAGCAGCAGCAGCAGGATTACTTCCATTATGATATCATTTCCTTATTCTAGAAATCACAGTCATTATCAAGTTTTCATAGTCATTGCTATCCTTCCTTTTTATAATCTCTAGTATTCCTATGTTCTTTGAACTTAGGGTTTTGCAGGACTTCCCTGGTAGTCTAACGGATAAGAAACCGCCTGCCAACGCAGGGGACACAGGTTACATCCCTGGTCTGGGAAGATCCCACATGGAATTTTTATTTCTACTTATGTAAACCTTTGAAAAATCTACTATATATCTTTTATCAGTATTTTAAAATAACTCCCTGAAGCTGGCTTGATATAGTTTTTGGGATAATGGAAAAGTAGGTAAAGGTTGTTTTCTTCCTCATGGTGTCATGATCAGAATCGGTACAGCATTGAGATCTAGGTAGAGAGAACCAGCACTCTAGTTCTTAATTAAGGAAAATTTAATTAAGAAACTTGATTTAGCATCATCTAAATAGGAGAGTACAGATTATATAAGTTCAGGCAAAGAAACACAGGATGATGATGCACAAACATGGGCCTCTTCTCTTTCAACTGGAGTTTGAGATATTATTATCAAAATGGGGAATGAATAGTAAAGAGTTAAGGCAGCCAAAATCATAATCAATTTAAGAGAATAAAGTAGGCTTTAAGGTCAGTCTAAATCTGAATAGTATGGACCTGACCCTCAAGATAAGGATAAGTGAGTGAGTGATTTCCCCAAATCAAAGCAGCACCAGCATCAAGGATGGCCTGATTTTGATATGGAAGGCTAATGAATGACATTCCATATGCTCTGTGTGATAGGCCCAAAGTTTGGTGACAGCATCAAGTGAATTACTGGGTAAGTAAAAACCTTATTGGAAAATGTCAGGCAGATAGAGACCAGATATCTATCTTAGGAACTACCCAGTTGGTGATTTAGAACTGTATAAGGGAGGCACATTGACCTGGTTTGACCTTTGAAACTCCACTGAAAAAAAGAGAGGATTAAGATTGTTTGTTTATCACTGCACTCAAACAACTTCCTGGGTATTGAATACAGAATATTTTGCATATTTAAGCATGAGAAATCAATATCCCAAATTTTAACTTAAAATATTTAGAAAAAGAAAACCAGAAGCTTTTCTTCCTTCCATTTATGGAGTATAAATAATGTATTAAACATTAGCAGATACAAAATTACAAAGGAGAGTAAGTAGTCTTTTAAGTTCATGACCTATGACATGTATCTGTTTCTTTTTTTAACTTTAGCTTTTAAAATTTATTTTCATTGAGGGAACCCTGGTTTTCTAGGTGGCACAGTGGTAAAGAATCTACCTGCCAGTGCAGAAGACAAGACTTGGGTTGAATCCCTGGGTCAGGAAGATCCCCTGGAGTAGGAAATGGCAACGCACTCCAATATTCTTGTCCAGAAAATGCCATGCACAGAGAAGCCTGGCAGGTTACAGTCCATGGAGTCACAGAGTCAGACACAACTGAGCACATGCAACACACACACACACACACACACGCACACACACACACAGCATTGGTTATATCATGTGTACAACATTTGATTATCCACCTACCCACGAGTCAGCACTTATCATTCCTAAAGAATTTCCAGTCAGTAGAATCTTTATCCACCATTAAAATTTACATGTTTCAACAGACTAAACAAAAGTAGAGGAACAAGAAAAACAAACTTTTTAAGATTTTAAAGTATTTCGAAAACTATTTGAAAAAAAAGACATGATCACTTTTAGACAATCAAATCATCATGTATATAAAACATACTAAAAAAATCCTCAATCTTTCATAGAAGGCACTTTTTTTACTTAAAAAATAACTCTATATTAGTTAATTATATAAAGCTTAGCATGTGAAAAATTCAGTCTCAAGAGAAATCACCCCCAAATTTTCTAAGTATTAAAAAATTACCTCTTATATTTAGTCCTAATGACAAGATTATGTCTTAATAAGCTTTCATATTCTTCTGTCCAGTTTCTTTTCCCTCTCTCTGTGTTTGTCTCTGTCTCTCTGTCTTTCTTCATGTATATTTATATATATGCATATCCACGTGCAATATGTGTGTGCTCAAACACACACACACACACACACATATATATATCTCCTCACACTGAAATTTTTTATAATCTGGAGCTATAAATTAAATAAAAATACAATGATTTGTTACCATAGTCAGTATATTTACAATATTACAGATTTCTGAGAAATGATATGCAATTTAAAAGATATATTCTTAGAATAAAAATGATGGAAATTTAGCAGATATATAATTGCTTTTCTGTTGTTTCAAACATTCATCTTAAATAAAGCACACTTTATAATTTTTATTCAAATAATAGTTTCATAATGAAATGACCACCATAGTGTGAATATTTCTGTAAATAAGTATTTTTTTTTAAATAATCAATTCACTCACATACATGTAGGGGTTTTGTTTGAGCATTTTGTAAAACCTAGAACCTGCAGGTAATTTACAATAGAATTTAATTTTTCCCTCAAACCATCTTTTGCTTATTTTCAGTTTAAATAATTTTCTTTAGGAAAAGATGCAGCATGGCAACATGGTGTAAAAGGGATATTCGTTGCTTCTGACCAGACTTGATAGAGTGGTGGTCTGAGAATAGATCAAAAATGCAATGGATGGCCAAGGAGATTTAAGTGAAAGTCGCTCAGTTGTGTTCAATTCTTTGTGACCCCATAGACTGTACAGTCCATGGGATTTTCCAGGCCAGAATACTGGAGTGGGTAGCTGTTCCTTTCTCCAAGGGATCTTCCCAATCCAGTGATCAAATCCAGATCTCCCTCACTGTAAGCAGATTCTTTACCAACTTGAGCTACCAGGGAAGCCCAAGAATACTGGAATGGGTAGCCTATTCCTTCTCCAGGGGATCTTCCTGACCCAGGAATCGAACCAGGGTCTCATGCATAGTAGGCGGATTCTTTTACCAGCTTATATACAAAACACAGTCACTGAGGACTGGAAAGATGTCAGGATCATTCATTTGTTGTAACAGATTCTCCTTCTGCTTTCCCCACACTTATGTATACCTCCCGAAAAGGAGTATTGACAGTAATAACTTTTGAATAAGCAATCCTGTGTCTATGTCACTTGGATTTACAACAAGTAGATCTTGGTGGATTCTTGATATTTAGGACAAATTGAGAAAAAACAGAAAAAGATGGAAGTGAAGAGGCAAAATCTACTGCAGATGTTGGCTTCTGGAAGGGAGGTAGCTGTGGTTTTGGGCAAGTAGAGAATTATATTCCACAACCAGGTAACTCGTGTAGGGACTCAGAAACAGCCAAGGAAAAGGAGGTGGAAGAATCAGGCACTTTAGAGTTGGAAGTTCCTATTGAAAACACAAGTCAAACACAGGCTGGGCCAAACAGCAAGCCCAGTCTAAAGGAAGAGTAGGGGTGGGGTAGGGGGGTTGCCGGTATGTCTCAGATACACTGTCTGCCACTTACACATTTCTTGCTTTTCTAGACTGGACTGGGAAATCAGACATGCAGGGCCACTCCCATTCCTCTCCAACTGTCCTAAACTCCTAGCCTCCAAAATGTTGGGGATCTGAAAAAATTGAAACCTGATGTTCTACTGTAGCTGAGTTCTGATTTCCAAGATTTAGGGTGACAGTAAAATGTTACTGATGATGGTGATGACAATGATTATCAACAAAAGAACAAACAAAACAAAATCTTAGTATTACAAGACTACTTGAAGCTAAAAGTGTACAATTTCTCACTGTATGTATTATATCCTTAGTGACAAGATTTGGCAGAACGAGGGTGAGAGACTGTTAACTATGCAGTATTCTACGGGAATAATGTACTGTGGGAAGAAGCTTAGTTTCTGAAGATTTCAACCAGGATGTGGCTTCTATTTCAGTTAGAATTTACTGCTATAGATATCACTCTAGAACATCCTAAAAGGATTATGTGGTTTTTTGATATAAAGCAGAGATCACATATACAACAATCCTAAAGAGATTATTATCAAGAGTCTGCTAAAATCTAACTCATTGCACTTTAGCACAGATGAATTTTTTTATTTGGTTGAGGACAAGTCCATTCATGTATAGCCCCTATCTACCACTTCTAGGTCTTTCTTCTGTAGTTAGACAGAATAAGTTCAACTGATAGTCTTTTAAATATTTTAAACTTTCTTTTTATCAAGTCTACTCTGGGATACTTTAATCCCTAATCTGACGCTCATAACTGCCTACACACACACACACACACAGTTTTCTTCAAACTACATAAAGCAGACTCTCCAAACTTTTCATCACCTTCTTCAATTACCTTTAAATGTTCTCAAAGCCCTCAATAGTTCACTAAACATACTTTTATGCGACCCAGAATGGAACACAATATAATCAGTAGACTATCACATCTCTGAGCCTTACACGGTAATGTTCCTCTTGTCATATCAAGTTTATGGTCAACTGATCCTTTGCTTCTGTCCTCCATACTCTCCTCTACGTTAAAGGTTTTTCTCTACCATATACAACATCTCTTTAGGGACTTGCCTGAATAACTTAGTGTAAGCTTTACTTTGTATCTCCTTATGACATTCTCAGTTCTTTTTAACTATTTAGCTTGTGGTTCAATCTCCTTCTGTGACATCTGAAAATAGAAACTAGTTATAGTTTTTGTGTTTTCCTTTAAACTTGATTCTGTGTTTCTTTCCTGGCATAAGTGACTTGACCAAAAAACAAAAAAACACCTAAAGATAAACTGGGCCTCTGGACTGTTTAAGCTTGACTGTTGTGCTCCCAAGTCATGGTAGAAGATTCCTGTTGGTAAGGACAGAATCCAGATTATTTCAATTAAAATATTTCTGTGCTATACTGGTACAGTTAATGCTCTAACATGCCTCTAGATTTAAGAACTCAATATCACCCAATCACCCTGACGTAGCCTTATGAGGAAAAAAAAAAAAGCAAGAAACTTACTCTGATTAAGCCAATACACACAAAAACGAATGTAAAAGTAATAAAATAAGAAGAGATGCTATATTAAACAGCAAAATCCAGATAGTAAGAAACTCTAATTGACAAATACATTTCAAATAGAGATATGGGTAGGGAATCTATACATTAAAAACTGAAAACATTTTCTTCCTATATTTTTAAATTGAAAACTTGAACACTATGTAACATTTGATGATGTCAAGAAATTGTTGGTTTTTAATCATGGTCATGGCAATGATGGTTACATTTTTAAAAACAGATCTTGCCTTTTAGAAACCATAATGATATATTTATAGATAAAAATTATAACTTCTGAGAGTGGCTTCAAAATAATCCATGAAGGGAGAACTGTGTGGATAGAAATGAATCAAGATTGGAAGTGAACTGACAATTGTTCAAGCTGATGGCTATTTGGGAGTTCATTGTATTATTTTGTGTATTTTTTCTATATGTTGATATTTCCCCCAAAACTGTTTATATACGTGAGATTATTTTAAAGCATCTTATTGGCTAAATGCTGATGGAAAAGCATACACACAAACTTTGCTGTTGCTGTTTTTCAGTTGCTAAGTTGTGTCCAACTCTGCCACCCCATGGACTATAGCCTGCCAGGCTTCCCGGTCCTTCACTGTCTCCTGAAGTTTGCTCAAATTCATGTTCATTGAGTTGGTAATGCTATCTAACTATCTCATCTTCTGCCGCCTTCTTCTCCTTTTGCCTTCAATCTTTCCCAACATCAGGGTCTTCTCCAATGAGTCAGCTGTTTGTATTAGGTAGCTAAAGTATTAGAGCTGCAGCTTCAGCATCAGTCCTTCCAATGAATATTCAAGGTTGATTTCCTTTAGGATTGACTGGTTAGATCTCTTTGCTGTCCAAGGGTCTCTGAAGAATCTTCTCTAGCACCACAATTTGAAAGCATAAATTCTTTGGTGCTCAGCCTATGTCATAATTCAACTCTCAAACGTATACACGACTACTGGAAAAACCATAGCTTTGGCTATACAGAACTTTGTCTGAAAAGTGATGTCTCTGCTGTTTAACACACTGTCTATGTCTGTCATAGGTTTCCTTCCAAAGAGCAAGCATCTTTTAATTTCATGGCTTCAGTCACCATCTGCAGTGATTTTGGAGCCCAAGAAAATAAAGTCTGTCACTGCTTCTACTTTTTCCCCTGCTATCTGCCATAAAATGATGAGACCAGATACCATGATCTTAGCTTTTGAATGCTGAGTTTTGAACTATCTTTTTCACTTTCTTCTTTCACCCTCATCAAAAAGCTCTTTAGTTCCTCTTCACTTTTTGTCATTAAACTGGTATCATCTTCATATCTGAGGTTGATATTTCTCCTGACAATCTTGATTCCAGCTTGTGATTCACCACACCTGGCATTTCCTATGATGTGCTCTGCATATAAGTTAAATAAACAGGCTGACAATATACAGCCTTGTTGTATTCCTTTCCCAATTTTGAACCAGTCTGTTGTTCCATATAAGGTTCTAACTGTTGCTTCTTGACCCACATACAGGTTTCTCAGGAGACAGGTAAGGTGGTCGGGTAATTCCCATCTCTTTAAGAATGTTCCACAGTTTGCTCTGATCCACACAATCAAAGGCTTCAGTGTAGTCAGTGAGGCAGAAGTAGATGTTTTCTGGAATTTCCTTGCTTTCTCTGTGCTTCAATGAATATTGCCAGTTTGATCTCTGGTTCCTCTGCCTTTTCTAAACCCAATTTGTACATATGGAAGTTCTCAGTTCACAAACTACTGAAACTTAGCTTGAAGGATTTTGAGCATAACTTTACTAGCATGTGAAATGAGCACAGCTGTCTGTTAGTTTGAACAGTCTTTGGCATTGCCCTTCTTTGGCATTGTAATGAAAATTGACCTTTTCCAGTCCTGTGGCCACTGCTGAGCTTTCCAAATTTGCTGACATACTGAGTGCAGCACTTCAACAACATCACCTTTTAGGATTTTAACTAGCTCAACTGGAATTTCATCATCTCCACTAGCTTTGTTTGTAGTAATACTTCCTAAGGCCCACTTGACTTCACATGGCAGGATGTCTGGCTCTAGGTGAGTGACCACACCATTGCAATTATCCAGGTCATTAAGGCCTTTTTTAATATAGTTCTTCTGTATATTCTTGCCACCTCTTCTTCATCTCTCCCACCTCTGTTAGGTCTTTACCGTTTTGGTCCTTTATCGTGCCCATCCTTGCATATAAGAATCTTCTCTTTTTATGTAGGGTTCTGAAACACTCCATTTCTACCTCTAGTGGTTTCGGGCAATACTGAAAAACACAAAACTTTGAAATTAAAATGCAGTATTAGAGCACTGAAATAAATGCTGGAGAGCATAAAGTGTGAAATAATGAGGTGCTAGTCTTTGACAAACTAGTGGTATAATGAAGGAGATAAGCAAGTCACCAAAGGGCGACATGTTTAATGTTCTAATATACACAAATCAACTGTGCTGTGAAAACAAAGGAAAATGGTGGCTAATTCAGCCTACTCTGATAAAATGAGAGATACTTGGAAGAAAAGATGACCAAGAGAACAAAAAAGGAGGTTGATAATTGATTGCAAAAATTGCTGAATACTTTGGTGAAAAATTTGAAGTTAATCATTCAGGGGAATCTTAGAGTTTATGTATTATGGCAAATTGTCTTAAAACATAAAGAGAGTAGTTAAAATATTCTGCTGATTTTTATGTAGTATGACTATGAAAGGGAAAGATGAAGACAAGAGACTTGATTGAAAGGCTATTCTGAATAAACACAGGCATGCACGCACACACACATAATGTATATGTATTACTGGACACCTCTCTTTTATTTTGGCTACGGTATAGTGCTCCACATAATAGTAGCTGCATAATGTATGTCTATCAAAAATTGTAAGATAAAGATAAACATTATCCTATTGAAACTTCCCTGTAGAATAATGTATTTCAATTGAGAATCTTTCTACTTACATGTTACTTTAATCATAACCACTCAGACTTGACTAATATGTGTTTTAGTCTGCTAAAAACATGTGTGTGTGTATATATATATATATATATCCTATTTTGAAAGATTATACTTAATAATTTTACCAAGTGAATCTATATATTTGTTTTAAAACTAATAACTAGTTTCATCTTCCTAGGAAAAATTATCTTAAAGAAGAATTATTAATAACTCATAGCATTGTTTGCAGTCCCCCCAGGAAAGATATTCCAAATTTCAGTGGGTTATGCAAGGTGGAGGGTTTTCCCAGGTGGCACAGTGGTAAAGAATCTGTCTGCCAACGCAGGAGATACAGGATATGCAGGCTCCACCCCTGAGCTGGGGAGATCCCCTGCAGTAGGAAATGGCAACCCACTCCAGTATACCTGCCTGGAAATTTCCATGGACAGAGGAGCCTGGTAGGCTACCGTCTATGGGGTTGCAAAGAGTCAAGCATGACTGAGCACACACACACACTCACACACACACACACACACACACACACGCAAGATGGAAGTTTATTCATTCATACAATTATTCAATGGTAGGCAGGCACAGAGAGCTGCTAAGTGGCTATGCCAACATTTTTAGATGACTAATATGGGTGCCCAACATGGCTGTTCCAGTCCTGGCATCTCCAGCTTAGGGGAAAGAAGGTGAGAAACTTGGGGAGTGATGTCTATCTGTTTTAGAGCAAGACTGGAAATAGTGAATTTTTTAAAAAAAAATCTTGCGTTCTCCCTCTTCCTAAAATATAAATTGTACTTATCATGTACTGGATACCATTTTAAGCCTTTACAAGTGTTGAAAGCTGAGAACATATCATGACTAGTCATAAAGAAAGCTGGAAAATATAGCCTTTTCTTTGGCAACCACCAAAGGAGGAGGAAGGGGAGAACAAACACTAAGGAATCTCTAAAAGTTTGCTGTATAAACTAAAAAAAAGGAAAGAAATTATATTTTAAAAAAATACTGAAGTTGAAGAAATGCCTTAGTTAATCAAAGAAAGCAAACAGAGCACCCAATACATGTAGTGAAAGTTTATCAAAGTTCCTCCTGTTGCTTTTTAAATTTACTTTTGCAGTGTATTATTTCACAAATAGAATATTGTTTGGCTGACCAAGAAAAGAAAAAGAAATGAGAGACAGATAATTATATTTTTTATAATGTTTAGTTTTTCTTCTTTAACACAGAGAAAAATTCAAGATAGTTAATTCATTCCATTAAAAATAAATACATATTAATTGTTTAATTTCTTCTTCCTATATTGATAGGACTAGAGAATAAATAAAGAACATATTTTACTTATTCCAGGATTAGGTCAAATTCAGTGTCATGAATTACTGTGAAAAAAAGATCCTCAAGAAAATTGTCCAAATGATCTTGTTAAATTGTATAAAAGAAAATTACCTTGACCAAAGTGAATATCAGTTCAATTCAGTTCAGTTGCTCAGTCGTCTCCGACTCTGCGACCCCATGAATCGCAGCACACCAGGCCTCCCTGTCCATCACCAACTCCTGGAGTTCACTCAGACTCACGTCCATCGAGTCGGTGATGCCATTCAGCTATCTCATCCTCTGTCATCCTCTTTTCCTCCTGCCCCCAATCCCTCCCAGCATCAGAGTCTTTTCCAATGAGTCAACTCTTCGCATGAGGTGGCCAAAGAATTGGGGTTTCAGCTTCAACATCAGTCCTTCCAAAGAAATCCCAGGGCTGATCTCCTTCAGAATGGACTGGTTGGATCTCCTTGCAGTCCAAGGGACTCTCAAGAGTCTTCTCCAACACCACAGTTCAAAAGCATCAATTCTTCAGCACCGAGCTTTCTTCACAGTCCAACTCTCACATCCATACATGACCACTGGAAAAACCATAGCCTTGACTAGACAGGCCTTTGTTGGCAAAGTAATGTCTCTGCTTTTCAATATGCTATCTAGGTTGGTCATAACTTTCCTTCCAAGAGTAAGCGTCTTTCAATTTCATGGCTGCAGTCACCATCTGCAGTGATTTTGGAGCCCAGAAAAATAAAGTCTGACACTGTTTCCACTGTTTCCCCATCTATTTTTCATGAAGTGATGGGACCAGATGCCATGATCTTCATTTTCTGAATGTTGAGCTTTAAGCCAACTTTTTCACTCTCCACTTTCACTTTCATCAAAAGGCTTTTTAGTTCCTTTTCACTTTCTGCCATAAGGGTGGTGTTATCTGCATATCTGAGGTTATTGATATTTCTCCTGGCAATCTTGATTCCAACTTGTGCTTCATCTAGCCCAGCATTTCTCATGATGTACTCTGCATATAAGTTAAATAAGCAGGGTGACAATATACAGCCTTGACGTACTCCTTTTCCTATTTGGAACCAGTCTGTTGTTCCATGTCCAGTTCTAACTGTTGCTTCCTGACCTGCATATAGGTTTCTCAAGAGGCAGGTCAGGTGGTCTGGTATTCCCATCTCTTTCAGAATTTTCCAAAGTTAATCATGATCCACACAGTCAAAGGCTTTGGCATAGTCAATAAAGCAGAAATAGATATGTTTCTGGAACTCTCTTGCTTTTTCGACATAAAGGTGCATAAACTTTAAAAGTAAAAAAATATTATGGTATTTGCCTTATAGCATACAGCATTTGAGACTAAGCATAAAACTCCTTTGATTGACTGTGCTTTTGGCTAGAAGCAGACAGACCAAGAGGAAGGAAAAGAAAGTTGTCAATCTGCAAATAACTGCCAACTTTATGGCAACATTTAGTGAGAAGTTCTTTCTTAATCATCACCCCCTACCCTGACAATGAGTGTACAAGTTACTCAAAATATTCAACTACTTCTGCTTTTCAGTTAAACAGATATGAAATACATAGGAATGGAAATAAGACCGATTTTGAACTTTTGATACTTCATGTGAACCTCCATTTTAAATATACATTTCTCAGCTATTAGTTCTCACTTCAGTTTTAGAACAATATTTTTGACCGAACCTCCCTACCAGTTCATTATATGAAGCGAGTAAGTGTATTCTCCCCAGGGATTCTGGAAAAATGACTTAATTTGACAAAGAAATAATCTCTCTCTTTCCTTCTCTCCTGCTCTCTTTTTTTCCCCCTTTTCTTTCTTTCTTTTTTTTTTTTTAATTGACCATAAGCCAATGTTAAACCTGAAAAGTGATACCCTACTCTTATATCAGACTTCCCAAAGCCAAATGTCTAGAAAAGGCTTGCCAAATAAATTATTTCAGGACACTTTAAGATTTCTTTATAGCAATTCTAGCTGTCTAATTAGGCAGGTACAGTAATTCCTTCTGTACAATAACAAGTAGCTAGAATAATAATGATGTCTATTGTTTGGCTCATAAAATTCAGAAAAAAAAGGCTCTACATTGTTTTTAAAGTGCACCAAAAGCTGAATTTTGAACTTTATATAAATCTCAAATCAGTCTGACATGGCATGAGTAAAACACTAGTTTTCGGCTTTAATATTTGCTTGCCTATAAAAGGAAACAAAAGCAAAAATAAAAGATATGTTTGGTGTCCTCTTCCTTTACTTTTATCTGTTATCAATAATTAAATGACAGACACTTATTCATTCTTAAATTAAAAGTGTAAAGAATAAATGCTTTAAAAACTTCATTGTCATGAGTCTACAAATTCAGAGACCTCTTGAAGTTTTGTCAGTTCAAGTGTTTCTACCTGTGAACAAAATTAACTTACTTGTTTTAGTTTATCTTTCTTCTCTTCTGCTTTCTAGTCTATGAGAATATAATTGTCCAGTTGCAGAAAATAGATCTGTATATAATAGATACTAGTAAAATTTCTAAATTTAGGATTAAGGAATTTTTACTTTCTATATTTAAATCTTTTATTGGTTTCTCTTGTAAGAAGCATGGCAAACAATTGTTTTATTCTTAATTGACATTATCTCTTTTTTTCTGAGAGATCAAATTGGGTGTAGCAAATGATAGAGGGAAAATGTTTAACAGTTAATCTGTTTTCTGTTTATGCATTATGACATCTGTTCTAATCTCTTCTTATATTATTTATAAACACCTCACCTTTCATTATTTTCCAATAGGATTTGAAAGCATCAATATGGGCAGGAGGGTAAGTCATAAGAACCTCAAACTCTAATCCAGTGATTTTTTTTTTTTAATTGAATGCCACAACTCTTTAGAGGTAATAAACTAAATTTAATAGGCTGTGAGTGATTTTTTTTAATGAAACAAAATCAAAAAGTAAAACGAAAAATATATCACATATGGTAAAAATAAACAGTTTAAAACATTTTGTTTCAGTTTGTGTACATATATGTACTGAGTAAATTATATTTCTTTCTTTAAGGCATCGTCAAAAGTTCTGACAGAACTAAAGTAGGGGAAGTTCAGAGGCCTTTCAGGAACATTCAAGTTGACTTCTGACCCTATCCAGTTCCTTTCCTGTCCACCAAGGGAAGTTGAAAACCTCATACCTAAATCACTGCTTCTGGCAACTGGGCAAGAATAAAGACCACAATTTCTTTTTAAGAGAATAACAGACCTGAACTCTAAACAGTCTGTTGCTGTAACTGTTGCAAGATTTTATAACTAAATTAAAAAAAAACAAACAAACATAATAGATAATGAACAGGCTTTTATGATTTAAAACAGCAGTTTCTACCAACTTTCCTTCAAAATACCTATGAATGAAATGGAAAATTCAAAAACAACAACAATATCAAAAATTGAGTGTATTTACTCAAGTAGCCCTGGAATCCGGGAGAGCTTTCCATTAACTACAAAGCAGACAGAATTAGGCATTTCAGAAAAAAATGTATTAGGTTTCATCCTAAAAGAAGGTAGACATTCTTTTTATAATTTGCCCCATTTTTAAAGGAACTTCAATCATAACCAGAAAATTTGGCATCCATTTTGGTACTTCTTTTTTACTGAGTCCTGACATTTTTAGAAAGCTAGAATAATTAACAATATGTGTAGTGGCATGTTTTTTATACAAATCAGTATCATCTGCATTTTGTCAAAGAGGAAACCGGGAAAGAATTAAGTAACATGTTTAAAGTTACATTGCTGTGATGTAATGGAAGCCAATTTGACCCCAGCATTCTGATCCCCAGACTGCATGTCAAACCATCACAGTATACTGCCACTGAAGATTACTCTAAAAATCATTTATTTGAGAACCTAAGAAAAATTTCAAGAAAATATTTAATATTTTCAATAGACTTTGAGACTCCTATGAGACATAATTTGTTGACTAAAACCAGTCTTTGAGTATTTGGAAGAACAAGGGTTTTATATAAAATATCTTCACTAAACTAATAATTATGGCATTTCAAAAGTTCTAAGTGGAGAATACCTGAGACAAAACAGTCAATAGGATGAGATGGAAAGGGAAATAAGTAAGCAAAAGAGTTATTCAAAAAAACCTAAAACAAAGAAAGCAGAAAAAAGTTATATACTGATGGATAGAAAGGCAAGACCTATTGAGAAACCTGAAACACAGAAAGCATGTAGTGTAAACAATAAGGTAGGATTTGATAGATTTGGAGCAAAAAGAATGGAGATAGCTGGTGTTCTTGAAAATATAGAACCAAGGCAGCCTGAAACAATAGAAGAAAATCTTTGCTGCTGCTGCTGTTAAGTCACTTCAGTCGTGTCTGACTCTGTGCGACCCCATAGATGGCAGCCCACCAGGCTCCCCCATCCCTGGGATTCTCCAGGCAAGAACACTGGAGTGGGTTGCCATTTCCTTCTCCAATGCAGGAAAGTGAAAGTGAGTTCGCTCAGTCATGTCCGACTCTTAGCGACCCCATGGACTGCAGCCTACCACGCTCCTCCATCCATGGGATTCTCCAGGCAAGAACACTGGAGTGGGTTGCCATTTCCTTCTCCAGTGCATGAAAGTGAAAAGTAAAAGCGAAGTCGTTCAGTCCTGTCCGACTCTTCGCGACCCCATGGACTGCAGCCTACCAGGCTCCTCCATCCATGGGATTTTCCAGGCAAGAGTACTGGAGTGGGGTGCCATTGTCTTCTCTGAAATCTTTGCTGACAACACACAAAGTGTCAACAAAAATAATGTATGCCATAATTCCAGAAAAGCTAAAATGTAAAGACCCTTAACGAGATAAATACTGGCAAGATATATTTTGGCAAAAGGAATAAAGAATATTATTCAGGTATATAAGCAGAAAAGAATTCCACTGCAAAGGAACAAGCTTTTAATATGTATTTTTATTGTGCAACTTTAAATAATAAAGAGAAACCAATACATCCACTTCTAGATAATATTATAGGGGTTCCCTCGTGGCTCAGATGGTGAAGAACCCACCCGCAGTGCAGGAGGTGGTGGTGGTGGTTTAGTCACTAAGTCGTGTCCAACTCTTGCGACCGCATGGACTGTAGCCCGCCAACTTCCTCTGACCATGGGATTCTCCAGGCAAGAATACTGGAGGTATTCTTCTCCAGGTAATCTTCCTAACCTAGGAATCAAACCTAGGTCTTCTGCTTTGCAGGCAGATTCTTTACCAACTGAGCTACAATGGAAGCCCTTATAATCCCTGGGTCAGGAAAATCCCCTTGAGAAGAAAATGGCAACCCACTCCAGTATTTTTGCCTGGTAAATTCCATGAACAGAGGAAGATAATGTTATGCGAAAAAAATGTCTGTGCTTAAAATTTCATATCATTCATTTAATGAATATATGAATATAAATACATGAACCCTTAGTTACACAAACTGACAAAAATGTCACATATGTATCTTTAAATTTTTTAAATTTACTATTTCTTAAGAAGTATTGCATCATGTCTTTAATCAGAAAAAATGATATATAGAGATAGATATGAATACAAATATAAGCTATATCTACTATATTTCATGAAATGACATGAAATATATTCATGTTTTAAATCAGCCTTTAATAATATGGATACATGAGCAAATTAAATTTGTATAAAGTTTAAATTAGTATTCATTTAAATTATATTATATAAACTAACTACACTTTAAAAGAATATGGAAAGAAGTGTCCTAAAATACCAAGAGCTTTTGTCTGTTGGGTGTCTGTGTGTGTGTGTGTTAAAGTCCGATTCTTTGTGACCCCACAGACTGTAACCTGTCAGGCTCCTCTGCCCATGAAATTCTCCAGGCAAGAATACTGGAGTGGGTTGCCATTTCCTACTCGAGGTGATCTTCCCAACCCAGGGATCAAACCCAGATCTCCTTCCACTGCAGGCAGATTCTTTACCAACTGAGCCGCCAGGAAAGCCCAAGAATACTGGAATGGATAGCCTATCCCTTCTCCAGGAGATCTTCCTGACCCAGGAGTGCAACCAGGATCTCTCCTGCATTGCAGATGGATTCTTTACCAGCTGAGCTATTGTAATTTTATGTATAGTTTTTTTCTTTTTTCTTCTTTTGGGTATTTTAAATACTCTGTTGGGAATCATTTACCATTTCCTAGCATGAAGAATTAAAGCATGTCTATAAGTGACAGTTGCTCAGTCGTGTCCGACTCTTTGTGAACCCATAGACTATACCGTCCATAGAATGCTCCAGAGCAGAATACTGAGGTGGGTAGCCTTTCCCTTCTCCAGAGGATCTTCCCAACCCAGGGATCGAACCCAAAGTAGTTAGACAGAAAGCCCTCCTTGTTCCACCTGCCCTCTGGAACAAGCAATGTGAAATAGGTGAACAACAAACAGTCTTAGGTACCTGCTAACAGTCTAAGGCACTGGCACCCCACTCCAGTACTTTTGCCTGGAAACTCCCATGAATGGAGGAGCCTGGTAGGCTGCAGTCCATGGGGTCGCTAAGAGTCGGACACGACTGAGTGACTTCCCTTTCACTTTCCACTTTCATGCATTGGAGAAGGAAATGGCAACCCACTTCAGTGTTCTTGCCCAGAGAATCCCAGGGACGCCGGAGCCTGGTGGGCTGCCATCTCTGGGGTCGCACAGAATCGGACACAACTGAAGCGACTTAGCAGCAGCAGCAGCAACAGTCTAAGAAGGTCAAAGATCTGAATCCTCAGTACCTTGCTTTTAACCTGTTAACAATTAGTTACCATATTAAACATTTAGTCCTTAATTTCCCTGAAAGGTTTCTTGGAAGAGAATATAAAGATCATAAAGAAGATGCAGTGATCCTTTTTCTGTATTTTTGTTTCTGTTTTTATTTTTGTTATATTGTACTCGTTTAGCTAGTTTTATATTCCTTAGGTTGCCTGGTCCAGAAATCTTCCAACAACTAAGAACTTTTAAGTTAAACTATTCCGCTCAAGTGAGTTATCTAGTCCTGATGGAATTAGAAAACAGGCAACTTTAAAATCATGTAACCTCAAGTTACAAAGGTTGAATGTACTTTCATTGACCTGTAAGTTTATTGTGACACACACTCATGGTGCCTGAAAAATCCTTCTCTGGCATGAGGCAGAAAGAGATTTAAAAGGCCTTTTTTAGGCTAATGTTTCTCCTGGGCTTTGTTTACAAGAATCTGAGTTTTAATAGAAAACAAATTACCTCACATCCAAGGCATTTGGCACAATTTTTGATCCAGCCTCATAATACATAACTTTAATAGATAAAAGGTGAGCAAGCCACAGTGATATCCAAAGAAATGAGAAACTTCTGATATACCAAACTCATAACTATGTGTTAACAGTGAGATTTGATCTGAATGGAATTGTCATTCCTGAAAAGACAACCATTTTTCATAAAATGCACCTAGAACCATAAATTGGAAGGTCTACTTAACAGCTTTTTAAGTGTTATGTAATCACTTATTAGCAAGTAATTTATGGGAGCTTGAATGATTGAATGCTCTATTGACAAAAGATATACCTAAATATAATGAGAAATAATTGGCTATACCAATTTATATTCAAAATTACACTATTAAATTTCACTTTTAGGTAAATATGAGATGTAGGGAAGAGCCTGGTAGGCTGTAGTCCATGGGGTTGCTAGGAGTCAGACATGACTGAGTGACTTCACTTTGACTTTTCACTTGCATGCATTGGAGAAGGAAATGGCAACCCACTCCAGTGTTCTTGCCTGGAGAATCCCAGGGACGGGGCAGCCTGGTGGGCTGCCGTCTGTGCAGTCACACAGAGTCGGACACGACTGAACAACTTAGCGGCAGCAGCAGTAGGGCTTCCCTGGTGGCTCAGATAGTAAAGAATCTGCCTGCAATGCAAGAGACCCAGGTTCGATCCGGGGGTCTGGAAGATCCCCTGAAAAAAGGCATGGCAACCCACTCCATTATTCTTGCCTGGAGAATTTCATGGACCAGGGAGCCTGGTGGTCTACAGTCCATGGGGTCACAAAGAGTCGGACATGACTGAGCAACTAACACAACACAACAAAGTTACAATTATTAACAATTGAAGAGCATGCATTGTTAAGTATTTAATAAAAAGTTATAATTTTCATATTTAAAATTTCAGGTTATGTGTCTTAAACTTCATTAAAAGCAATTTTTCCCTTTCCGCTTTGTTCTGCCAATATGTCTACCTGTAAGTTTTGCTTAAAAATACAAGTCAAGAAGAAACATTGAAAGCCTTTGTGTCTTTTGATAAAAGGAGTGCTCCTTAGGGTGAGTCTGGGTAGTAGATGACCAATTTCTTACAACAGGAATAAGAATGTTTGTCTTGTTTCCACTTTGCTTTGTTGTTGTTGCTCTTTGGACACAGGTTGATAACAGTTCAATGGAAAAACTGGTAAAAAGTGTGAGATATATATTAGTAGAAAGAAATAATAATATAGTAGGAAGGGAGCCCTGAAGACTCAAGACAGTAAAGAATCCACCTGCAATGTGGGGGACCTGGGTTCAATGCCTAGGTTGGAAAGATTTCCCTGGAGGAGGGCATGGCAACCCATTCCAGTATTATTGCCTGGAGAATCCCCATAGGCAGAGAAGCCTGGCAAGCTACAGTCCACAGGGTTGCTAAGAGTCAGACACAACTGAATGACTAAGCAAAGGACACAAGGAAGGGA
Source organism: Bubalus kerabau (assembly GCF_029407905.1). Taxonomy (NCBI): domain Eukaryota; kingdom Metazoa; phylum Chordata; class Mammalia; order Artiodactyla; family Bovidae; genus Bubalus; species Bubalus kerabau. Next base: position 36,324,616 of record NC_073639.1, on the reverse strand, counting down.
GCTGAGAAAAGTGCTTCCTTGATGGAATCTTCCTCCCTGTTAGGCATTCTTGAATGATAGTGACTAATTTGTGAGAAGTGTCTTCATATATACATAATTGAGGACTTGCTGGTTTGGCGTCCTAGATATCTTGAGTAGGAATAATGCTAAAGTTCTCTGGGAAAGTGAATGTGAATGAGGTTAATCAATGTTTTAAACACATACTTACTACAAGTGATCCCTGATCTCCATTGATAAACCTAGTACATACTTATATGTCACTCATGTATTTAGTGAATTATATCTTAAAATAGTCATCTTTGCACTTTTCTTTCCACACTCACCAGTCTTCCACATTGAATCAAGAACAATTAAGATTTATATAGCTGAAAAGCTATAAGAAAGACTCAAATGTTTTTAATATCAAAATAGTATCTTGAGAATTGAAAAGAAAGCCTTGAAAACACTAATATTTAGTATTTGAATATTGTTAGTAACAAATTATTTTGTTTTAACTATTTAGCACATTGGGCTTCCATGAAAGAATAGATAGAAAGTCAGATTACCATGTTATGCCCTTTATAGAAGGGGGCTTCCCTTGTAGCTCAGACAGTAAAGAATCCACCTGTAATGTGGGAGACCTGGGTTTGATCCCTGGCTTGGGAAGATCCCCTGAAGAAGGGAATGGCTACCCACTCCATTATCCTAGCCTGGAGAATTCCATGGACAGAGGAGCCTGACAGGCTATGAGTCTGACATGACTGAGGGACTTTCACTTTCAAATAATAGAAGAGTAGTGTTTAGTTGCTTAGTTGTGTCCAACTCCACTAGATAAATCTGTGCATGAAATCAGACAAATAGATGTGGTGGATCATGTGGAGAGGAGGGAAATGAGTATTCAGAGATGTTCAAGCTCCTTGTGTAGTCAGTACCGGAAAGTCTCATGGGAAAGTATTTCAAGTATCTATTGCTTTATAATAAATCATCCCGTAATTTAATGGATTAAAATAAGAAAAATGATTTGTTACCTCTCATTGTTTCTGCTGGTCATCAAGTTGAATAGGGTATCTCTGCTCTGGGGTCTTAATTACAAGACTTGAAGGCTGGAGGGTGTCATCTTCCAAAGACTTTCATTTATATCTTGTGGTCAGGGCTTGATATCAGCTCAGACTATAGTTGGGGCTATTAACAGAAACACATACGCATCATCACTCTATGTCATCTGGTGATCCTTATAATAGGGTAGCTTGGCTCCATAGATAAGTATCTTAAGAGAGAAAAAAGAGAATTAAAGCACCAGGCAAAAGCTTCTTTATTTATTCAAAAGTACTGAAACAAGAATTTTGAAGAGATATTTGCACTCCCATGTTCATTGCAGCACTACTTACAATAGCCAGGATGTGGAGACACCTAAATATTTATCAGTGGTTGAATGGCTAAAGAAAATGTGGTGTGTACATACAACAGAATACTGTACAGCAGTGAAAGAGAAGGAAATTCTACAATATGGGATAACATGGATAAACCTTGAGGTCATCATACCAAGTGAAATAAACCGGCCACAGAAGAATAAATTCTACTTATACAAGGTATGTAAAATAGTCAAATCCGTACAATCAAAAGAGTGGAGTGGTGGTTTCCAGACATTAAGGGAAAGTGGAAATGGGTGGTTACTAATCAAAGGACATGAAGTTTCAATTAAGCAAGATAAGAAAGTTCTAGAGATCTGTTGTACATCATTGTAACTGTAGTCACCAATACTGCATTTTACACTTAAGAATTTGTTAAGAGGGTAGATCTCATGTCAAGTATTCTTACCACAATAAAATAATTCTTTTAAAGAAAAAAAAAAAAGAAAGTCACCTAGCATCCCTGACGCTGTACCCCAATGTTCAGGGCAATTATAAGTCCCTGCCCAGGTTCAAGAGAGAGAACAGGTCCCATCAATTCACATATATATTGGTATTTTTGGAAAATACAATCTGTCTAACCAAGGTGACAGCAAACTACCCTGATCACCCAACTACGTAGATCACAATATCTGTGGGGAAAAGCCACAATAGGTGTTCTCTTGGTCTCAGTTTGAATGAGAACTTTTCTTGATAGTGGCTACATAGAATGTTCCGAGGAAGGTGAAAGCTTATACCTCAGGACTTCAGTGAGCCCTACGCAAAAGCCCCATGTGGCACTGGATACCTTTAGCCCGTGAAACTTCAGGTCAAGTCTTAGTCACCAGTGGATTGTTTAGAGTTTGGAAGGAAACACCTGAGCTCCAGTAATTGACCTATTATACAGTAAAGAAAACTGTGTCAAGGATGCTGCTGCTAGAAAATGCTTCCACATTTTACCTCAAGTCACTAGATTTGTGCTGATATTTTACAACTCATTGTTATCAAATTCCACACAGCTCTCCTTATATCCAGAATTCCACAGCTGTTCTTAAATGAAACCATCAACATCATTTAAAAAAAAAAAAAATCTCTCTCTTCACAGAGACTGCAAAAAGAATTCAGAAGACTTGCTATGGGAAAGATGCCACTTTGTTCCTCTATTGTGTCTCCTTCTCATCAAACACCTCATAAAATCTGGTTCTTTTTCAATTACAAAATAATGCTACTAAATAAATAGAGATATATGTTCATGAGTTAGAAAATCCATTACTGTTAAAATGCCAATTTTATAATTTATCAGAAAAATTTAACACAATCCTAATCAAAATCACAGTGTATTTTTGTTGTTAGAAATCAACAAGTTAGGGCTTCCCTGGTGGCTCATTTGTAAAGAATCCATCTGTCAATGCAAGAAATCAACAAGTTGATTTTAATGCAAAAAACCAGGGATTGTCAAAATTGCTTCGAAAAGGAAGGTTGAAGTTGAAGGATATACATGACTTAATTACAAGACTAAATACAATGTTATAGTAACTGAACCAACATGATACTGAGTAAAACATAAAGTTGTACATCAAAGGAAAAAAAACTGAGCATCTAGAAGTAGACTCACACATACTTAGTAAGTGGATTTTCCACAAAGATGTCAAGGAATTTGATTATGAAAAGTTCTTTTCAACGTGATGCTGGAAAAATTAAATATCAAACAATTAAATATAAAATCTAATCATAAAGACAATTAAATTTGTATGAGGATACAAAATTAAACCAGTTAAACCTTGGCTCTTACTTCACACCATATATACACTTGATCATAGACCAGAAGGTTAGATCCAAAATTAGAAAACTTCTAAGAAGAAAATATAGTAGAAAAATTATTGTGATCTTAGGTTCTGGATATATTTCTTAGAAAGCACACAAAAAGCAGAAATCCTAAAAAAAATATTTTTTGACAAATTGAACTTGATATATATTAAAATATTTTACCCCTCCAAAGATATTGTTTAAAAAATGAAAGACAAGCCAGTCTGGGAAAAGAATGTTTACAAAATGTATCTAAGTAGTTGTACTCAGATTGTATAAGGGATTCTTACAACTTAAGAAGACATGAAACAGTTGAGAAAAAGATAGTATAATATTGACATCAAAGGGGTTAGAGAAACATTTTAGGGTGATGACTTGTCTGATATCACAGTTATGGAAATGGTTACAAAACTCTATGCATTAGTCAAAAGCAATCAAGTTTTAAATTGCTAAATATTATTAGATGTATATTATAAATTAATTGATTTAATTGTTAAGAAAAAACATTAAACATGGGTTGTTATTATTGAAGCTGGTGGTGGTGAATGCATAGGAATTCATTATACTATTCTCTTTGCAAGTTTCTATATTAAAATTTTGAGTATTATATATGGTTAAATGCTTGAGTTGGACTATAAAGAAGGCTGAACAACCAAAGAATTGATGCTTTAAATTGTGGTGCTGGAAACTCTTGAGAGTCCCTTGGACTGCAAGGAAATCAATCAGTCAGTCCTTAAGGAAATCATGCTTGAATATTCATAGACAGGACTGATGCTGAAGCTGAAGCTTCAATACTTTGGCCACTTGATGTAAAGAAACAACTCACTGGAAAAGATCCTGATGCTGGGAAAGATTGAAAGCAAAAGGAGAAAGGGACAGCAGAGGATGAGATGGTTGGATGGCATCACCTGCTCACTGGACATGAATTTGAGCAAACTCCAGGAGACAGTGGAGGACAGGGAAGCCTGGTGTGCTGCAGTCCATGGGGTCACAGAGTTGGACACAACATAACAGCTGAACAACAACAAAATGCTAGTCAGGAAAGTTACATGGATCTCTCCAAATATGTGACAAAACAAATCAAATCTAACCTAAAGAGGATGGTGATGTTTAAGGAAAGCTTGGTGTGAAGGGTGGACTTGGAGTTAACTAGGCATGCTGGGATTTAGGAGGAGAAATTCTCTCAGCACAGAAACAGCTACTTTGTACCAGGGTTGAGAACAACACAACTGAGAGACAAAAAAGGAGACTGGGATGGCTAAAGTTCTGAAAATAGATTTTATTACAAAGTTCCAAATGCAACAGATTTGATCATTAAAATAGTCAACGCATAAATTTCAGTTGGCGTTTCATGATGCCAAGAGCAGAGATGAAGCCAGTCTCTCCAGTCTGAAGAGAACATAAAATTGATGACTTCAATCTTGCCTCATTTAAATTTGATTATAAAGTTTTTCTAAACTTTCAAATAAGATATTAGATGAGTTCTAAGACAATCTGAAGATAATTCTAGATCTGTCAATGTTCCAGTTCTAAATTACAAATGGTTATTAAATTACAAGGATTAATATCTTTAGCTTGTACTTAGATTGTGTGAAGTTGAAGCTAATTTTTAAGGAGGGCAACAGAAGCAAAATTCTTCAGATAGAACTTTATCAAAGAGAGTGTAAACAATCTCCAACTTTCTCATATTAGAGTTTTGATAAAATTTCCTTTCAGGCAAGTATCAAGCCATCAGCTAACAGCAGAGGTTTTGGTGAAGAAAGAAAAGACACCTATCCCTGACTTCGCACTTCGGGCTTTTAAAGGTTTTGCTCTGCACACCAAGGAAGAAGATGAAAACAGACCTTTCTTAACTGGTTGTTGCCAATTCCTCACCAGGAAATGGGCAACAACAGAGAAGAGGGCCAAGCCAGTTTCTCCACGTTCCTCACGTGTTCATTAACGCACCACTGTGCCAAGTGCAGTCAGGGATCTCTACTTTCTTTTAGGTCCTAGTCTCATCATAGTAGGTCAGACACTGAGGGAAATGATCCAGTATTATCTCCCTCTTTTTTTCTGGAGGGGGGGGGGCGGGTCTATTTTCCCCTCTTGTATCTCTAATGCCTAATAAAGTACCTGACATATATTGCTGCTGCTGCTGCTGCTAAGTCACTTCAGTCATGTCCGACTCTGTGCGACCTCATAGACGGCAGCCCACCAGGCTCCCCTGTCCCTGGGATTCTCCAGGCAAGAACACTGGAGTGGGTTGCCATTGCCTTCTCCAATGCATGAAAGTGAAAAGTGAAAGTGAAGTCGCTCAGTTGTGTCCGACTCTTCACGAACCCATGGACTGCAGCCTACCAGACTCCTCTGTTCATGGAATTTTCCAGGCAAGAGTACTGAAGTGGGTTGGCATTGCCTTCTCCGTGACACATACTAGGCTCCAACAAATATTTATTGAAGAAGAGAACAAAATCCATAACCTGAACTAATTATTGCATTTAACTGAGTGTAAAGAAGAGTCTTGGCCACCTGGAATTTTTTTTTTCTCCCTTTCATTATATTGTTGTCTTAAACCCCTCATCCTTTGTTCTTAAATTGAATTACTATTGCTATGGATCACTACTAAATAAAGTTCTATTTGAATTATTTTATACATTCTTAGAGGAAAGTGGCTCAGATCTCAATTTTCCATGCACGGCTTCAATTTGCTCAAGTGAATGTTTCTACAACATTGCATTCTGTTTTTTTCTTTTTTTAAAAAAAAGAAAAAGTTAATGTATTTCAGCTAAAAAAAATTCCAGCCAATACATTTCAATTAGTAGATATCTGCTTCAGTATAGCAAATGCAGTTTCTGGAATCATGAAAATTACTCAGCTAATAAATTATAAAATACATAAAAATGTTAAAGTTTTCCTTTATTTTGAATGTTCACATATGCTTTAGTATGGTTTTTGTATGACTGGACTGATAAAAAATGTTGGAGGATAAAATAGCCTTGAGCACTGTATAAAGCTATCAGGCTGAGAGGAAAATATTACAAGATAGATTCTTTGCAAATCAAAATGGATGATGATTTAGGGACATTTCTTGTTCTTATAATTTTTTGGCATCAGGAGCTTCTGTAATAACTGTTACAAACTACAGAGAGACCAGACATGGCTTGACATCTGAGCCAGCTGTCATTATTCTACTGTATCAAGTCAACTAAATCTTTGGGACTAGGAAATCCTGGGGTGTTTTTCCTATTGTTTAGGGAAGTCTGTGTGGGGTCTGGAAATTGGCCACTTTTCTGTAAACTTTCCCCCTCCTCTCTTTCCCCCCTCCAGGAAACCCTCAGGCTTTCTTCTTAACTTTATGTTCTCCTGTCCTGAGCCTCACTCCCCACACCACTGTCTTCCCTCTTGTCATACAGGCACAAAGTGGAACATTCACAAACTTATTGTCTGCAAAAGATAAAACACAAGTGATCCGGATAATAAACAAAGTCATTTCTGAGTGACCTTTTAATTCACTTATACTCATTTCACTTGATAAAAGAAACTCCCACCCTTTGCTTCTGGAACAAGTCTTTCATCCTTTATCTCTGAATTCTCAAAGGCTAGATAAACTATTCATATCATGGCAGCCCATTTCATTTCCTTGCTTTAATTTCCTCATCATTAATTTCTTTAAAAGTTTGACATTGGTCACTACTATAAAAAAGAATTAAAAAACAGCATTATAATTATGAATCTACCCACAGAACATCTCTGTGACATGATTTCCTACTACTCTGTTTTCCATGAAAGGACTAATATGAAATTTACCCTCTGGGTCATTTTAACAGCAGCTGTTGCTTCTGAGGCTGCTTCTCAGGCTGTATGTGAGCCCAACAGATGCAAAACGCTGGGTGGGCACTATGGGAGGGAGGTCATGCAACTGAATCCCAGCCCCACAGAAATCATTCCATAAATCCAATGATTCAAAATTTCTAAACATAAAACATGACTTTTACTAAGTTAGAAATCTGGAACGCCCAGGATTCATAAAAAATGTCATATGTGACTGGGTATTCTCTGCTCAAGAATTAAAAATAAATTCCCCTGTAGCAGAAAGATGGGAAGTTTAAAAATGGCTCTCCAGTGCTAAAGATACAGGATCAGTGATATATTGCTAAACATTTAACAGCAATTCTCAGGGGAGGAGGAAGCCCTGCTGTATACCATTTGTTGCTTTCTCTGGGCTTCCCAGATGGCACTAGTGGTAAAGAACTCACCGGCCAATGCAGGAGACAGGAGACACGGATTGATCCCTGGGTCTGGAAGATCCCCTGGAGGACAGCACAGCAACCCACTCCAGTCTTCTTGCCTGGAGAATCCCATGGACAGAGGAGCCTGGTGGGCTACAGTCCATAGGGTCACAAAGAGTTTGACATGACTGAGAGACAGCATAGCACATGGTCTAAATATTCCCATTATGGCCAGTTTAGAGCTACTTGGATGATATCAGTAAACATGGAGTAAACACCAGTAAACACTGGAAAAAATGTATGTAATTGATTCTTAGGAGCAAGTCTGAGTAGGCTTCCAACATCCCACTGTGAGATGAACAAAAGACTGCATTTGAATCTGGCCTTAGACATTATTTTGAAATCAGTGCCTTAGAAAACATACATACCAAGTATTATATGTTTTTGCTACTAAAAGAAAAATGCTGAATGTTTTAGGGTGAAATGTTTCAAATCATGTAAGTAAACAAACTTGAAAGGAGAGTTTGAATTAAGGAAAGCATTGCTTCTGGAGCAGATTAAAATTCAGTTCCTGTAACTAAACTTTGTAGTTTCTTTCACTCCGTTTCTTTTTCTGCCCTCCATTCCTTTGTGAGGCTGGAAACAAATTTCAATCAATTTGTGATCAAGTCTTTATCATAAGAGGCACACAATATTAAGGAGGCTTCTGACATAGTAAGTCTTTCCCTGGTGGCTCAATGGTAAAGAATCTACCTGCAAATGCAGGAGACCCTGATTGAATCCCTGGGTTGGGAAGATCCCCTGGATTAGGAAATTGTAACCCACTCTAGTATTCTTGCCTAGGAAATCCCATGGACTGAGGAGCCTGGTGGGCCACAGTCCATGGGTTCGCAAAGAATCAGACATGACTTAGTGACAGAAAGCAAGCGCATGACATAATAAGGCATTAGTAATGAGACATTACCATCAGTTTTGCCTTCCTTGGCATCTGCTGAGATACCCATAGAAGATTCTGGAATTCAGTCCTTGATCCATGCTGTAGAAATGTACCAGTTTCTAGTAGCATGGCTTCTAGGTTTGCCCACTTCTACTCATTATATTTCTTGGCCTTGTGGAAACCTAGAAGTGGATCTGTTTTTCCAACATCTCTCTGTTGTGATGTCTCCTAAGGCTGGATCTATCTAGAGACAACATTTAAATGCCTCTATTTGAGAACAATTCATGATCCCCTCTACTCTCAGTTCCCAGGAAGTATGCATTTTGCTCTTTCCTAAGGGCTTCATTTAAGCAATCAGGCACAGGGTCGCTCCCTCCTTGCAATCCACCTCTGTCCACATAATTAAAATTTCTCTTCCAACTATTCCCATCCACTACCAGCTCCAGCTTTGGGCACCTGTCCTCTGTCCTGGATTGTGTGGTGGAACAGGGAAGCTTTGGTCAAATTCATGATGCTTTCTTTCCGGTGTTCTCTGTCTTCCCTTTAATGGTTCTACCACTGTTTGGAGCTCTAGAAATGGAGAGAGTCCCCCTTTTCTCTTTAACAGTGTTATTTTCCTCTTTAAGAGTGCTAAATGCTCTAGCATTTCAATTTGTAAGAAGAGAGAGGAGTGGTGAAAGAAAATAGATGGAGGGAAAAAAAAACCTTTCTTAATATAACAGCAATATCATACCACACTGCATTATTGGAGCAGTAATTCTTACATTTTTTCTGTTTCTGCTCCAAGCATAGACGTGCTAGTGGCCTATTTTCAAAGAAATACTTTCTTCAATATTAGACTCTAAGAAACACTAAAATCACAAACAAGAACTAAAATTTGAAGAACCCATGGGAAGAAGACTTAAATGACTGATAAAATTCAAGGGAATTTAATACCACAACAGCCAACAGCATAACAGATTGAGCTAATATAAAGGGCTGTGCACACATACCTAGAAAGTTTGCATTTTTAACAAACACAAAATCTCAGAAGTCCCAAGAAGCCAAAAATGAAGAGGAAAATTAAAATTAGAGCCATAAACTTGAAATACCCTGCAGTATGCTTTTAAATTCATACCTTGGTGGTTGTAATGGTACCAGGGCAGAGATGTGACCTAAGTGCTGGAGATGATGGCCTGAGATGGTAACAGTCATTCTAGAACACGAAACATTGCCTCAGGAGTGAAAGCCTGACTGAGATAACTACATAAAGCTGGGGCCTGCCACCACCTAGGAGAATTAAAAAAAAAAAAAAAAGTCAATTTCTGGAAGAAGAAAGAAACAAATGTGTGTGTGTGTGTGTGTGTGTGTGTGTGTTTATACATAAATATGGGGCTTCCCAGGTGGTACAGTGCTAAAGAACCCATCTGCTAATGCAGGAGACATAGGTTTAATCCTTGGGTGGGGAAGATCCCCTGGAGGAGAAAATGGCACCCCACTTCAGTATTCTTGCCCGGCAGGGGGCGTGGAAAAAAAATATATGTGTGTGTGTGTGTGTGTGTGTGTGTCTATGTGTCTGTGTATGTTTGCCTGTGTGCATGTGTGCTCAGTCACTTGCTCAGTCATGTCTAACTCTCCGTGATCCCACGGACTGTAGCCCACCAGACTCCTCTTCCATGAAATTTTCCAGATAACAACACTGCTCTGGGTTGCCATTTCCTACTCCAGGGGATCATTTTGACCCTGGATAGAACCTGCATCTATTGCATCTCCTGTATTGGCAGGCGAATTCTTTACGACTGTGCCACATTTGCATAATCCCTATTAATGTATTATATATGTATGCTTTTTATATACATATACATATATAATTTACCTGCAATATAGATATTACAATGCAAATAGATGGAGAAACAGTGGAAACAGTGACAGACTTTATTTTGGGGGACTCCAAAATCACTGCAGATGGTGACTGCAGCCATGAAATAAAAAGACACTTACTCCTTGGAAGAAAAGTTATGACCAACCTAGACAGCATATTAAAAAGCAGAGACTTTACTTTGCCAACAAAGGTCCATCTATTCAAGGCTATGGTTTTTCCAGTAGTCATGTATGGACATGAGAGTTGGACTATAAAGAAAGCTGAGCGCAGCAGAATTGATGTTTTTGAACTGTGGTGTTGGAGAAGACTCTTGAGAGTCCCTTGGACTGCAAGGAGATCCAAACAGTCCATCCTAAAGGAGATTAGTCCTAAATGTACATTGGAAGGACTGATGGCTGAAGCTGAAACTACAATATTTTGGCCACCTGATGCAAAGAGCTGACTCCTTGGAAAAGCCTCTGATCCTGGGAAAGATTGTAGGCAGGAGGAGAAGGGGACGACAGAGGATAAGATAGTTGGATGGTATCACCGACTCAATGGACATGAGTTTGACTAGGCTCTGGGAGTTGGTGATGGACAGGGAGGCCTGGCGTGCTGCAGTTCATGTGGTCACAAAGAGTCAGACATGACTGAGCAACTGAACTGAACTGAATACATATATATATATATATATATATATATATATATATATATATATACACAAACACACACACAGTTTTATATAAATATCTTTCATGAAAATTCTAGAACCCCAATGTTACTGTGCCACATGAAATCTGAAATAACATTATTTGTACACATGCCATGAAAATTGCTAAGCTATGGACTTACCACAAATTTGAGACTAGTTAGAAGATACTCCAGAGAAGGCAATGGCAACCCACTCCAGTACTCTTGCCTGGAAAATTCCATGGACGGAGGAGCCTGGTAGGCTGCAGTCCATGGGGTTGCACAGAGTCGGACACGACTGAAGTGACTTAGCAGCAGCAGCAGCAGCAGAAGCTACTCCTTTTAAGTAACACTTTTGTTCTTCTTGTATTGTACTACTTAACCCACACTATTTTTTCCCTAAATAATACTATTTAATACATTTGAGACATCATACAAAGTTAGCTTTATTTATCTATTTTTATTAATGTAAATAATAAAAGTAAAATGTAAGTAATTTTTGGCCCCACCATGTAGCATGCAGGATCTTAGCTCACCAACGAGATCGAACCTGTGCCCCCTGCAGTGGAAGTGCAGAGTCCTAACCACTGGACTGCTAGCGAAGCCCCAGCTTCACTTAAAAAAAATTAGGACCATCAATATAAACCAGTAAAAACAGGTCTGACAGCCTCAGGTCATCCATGGGAACAGTTCCCTTGTGGTGGCCCTGGCCTGACCCAAATTAGAGTGAGGCCGGGAATGGTGAAGGTCCTGAAAGAGCCAGGCTCATGAAACAGAACACTGACTCCAAGGGAAGGCCACTGGGGGCTTGGAGGTTGTAGTCTCTGCTAAGAACAAGCAAAGGTTCTTGCCTTCCTGGTCTAGCTGCATCTCCTGGCTCCTTTTCTGCCCCAGGTCATGGACAAAGCCTCTCTCATTATGTGAGGTCTGGGAGTGTTGCAGGCAGGCTCATCAGGTCACTGATATATGCAGGAAATGGGCTCAAAGGGCAGACAGAGGAGGAAAATTAGGAAGGGGGCTGTGGTGAGGAACAGGTAGGGAGCTGACAGGAATCCCCTGGCTGTGTCCTCAGTAAGGGATGCTCACAATACTGAGGTATCGCCAACTGACACATGGTCTGATTTTATGTTTATGATTTTCTATCCCCTCTAGTACATGTAACTTCTTGGGAGTCCGAAGTTTGTTCTATCTTCACCTCTTAGAGAAAAGACCCTGATGCTGGGAAAGATTGAAGGCAGGAGCAGAAGGGGATCACAGAGGACGAGATGGTTGGATGGCATCACCAACTCAATGGACATAAGTTTGAGCAAACTCTGGGAGATGGTGAAGGACAGGAAAGCTTGGCATGCTGCAGTCCATGGGGTCACAAAGAGTCAGAACTGAAAACAACCTAGAGAAAAGGACCTGGAACTGGGCAAAAATATGACCAGTAAGCTATTGGTCCCTTGGTGTAGCAGCCGTTGTTGAGACAGTCCATCAAGAGAACAGTTAGAAAACTACATAGGAGTATTATTCAGAAAAACTGAGATAGTAAAGAGATTTTAAATTAGATTTGTAAAAAGAGTCATTTAGAAGGCTCAGTTATTAATAAGTAAAAGTAGATGTAAAAATACTTTAGATAAGAGTTCTAAAAGTGACTTGCACAGACACATGCAAGCTTATGTGTGTTTACACTAAAAGAACTGCATAACATGAAAGCAAAAAACCCACACTCTATTTCTGTGAAGTCATAGATGAGAAGAAACGGAAATCCTGAGGCAGTTATGTATTAATGGCTAAGAAGATAGGCTTCGAATCACATTCCAGAGGTTTAAGTGAGCAAGTGTTTTGCTTTTCAACACATGCTATGAGAGAGATGTAAGCCAGGCAAGTAGAAGGAGAGATAAGGAGGGAAGAAGGAAGGGACAGAGGAAGAGAGGGAGACAAGGATAGGAAAAAAGAAGGGACAAGGGACAGCAGTGGATTTCAGAGTTCCCAACAGTGGAAAACAGGATATGATTTGACCAGCATATTTTGTTTTCAGACATTTTTTACACTCCCAGTTCTAACTTATGCTCTTCTTTCCAAAGACTTCTGCCTGTCTAGTCTCTAATACTCTATTCTTTAGGACACTGTGCAACCTTTCCATTGTGGAGCTCTTATTGAAATGTTCCTTCATTTTAAAGGTGACTGTTAGTGGGCATGTGTGAGTGAGCATGTGCATGTGAGTCTGCCGATTCCCTAAAGACAAGCAAAGAATAAAACTGAATAACAGACCTCTTTTTCTTTTCCTTAACTTTTAAACTACACTGCACATAACTTCATATAATCTCCCAGCCACTTACTTGGAAAGAGGCCATAACTATTCACTGTTCATGTACATATATTTCAAAATACCTTTTAGATTATTGTCTAACTTAAGAGATTTTGATTACTCATAGGATGTTGTGACTTAATCAAAATGAGGATGAAGAATGTGGTTTGTATCTTCAGCAGAAAAACATATGTATTAAATTCATTAATTTAAGTCTTCTCTGTGTATTTAATTGGGGCTTCCCTGGTGGTTCAGACAGTAGAGGATCTGCCTACTTGCAGGAGACCTGGGTTCGATCCCTGGTTCAGGAAGATCCCCTGGAGAAGGAAATGTCTAACTACTTTGATATTCTTGCCTGGAAGATCCCATGGACAGAGGAGCCTGATGGGCTACAGTCCATAGGGTCATAAAGAGTCACAACTGAGCAACTATCACACACATACATGTGTTTAATCAAAAGATAATTTATTTGGTTAGGTATGTAATCTCCATGTGTTAGGTAGTTGAAATAGGAAAAAGAAGTCCAAAATGGCGGTGACTTAAAGAAAGGAAAAAGCCCATGAAAATGGAACAAAAGAAAATCTGAGGACTGGAGTGAGAACTTAAGATGGAACAAACAGCCCTCCTGGCTAGCCCAATTTATGTAGGGCAGGCTCAGGGGGGCAGGAGACAAATGTATAAAAGGAGGAAGCCAAGACAGATTGAGGCCTCTCCTTTGGGGTCAGCCCACCCTCACACCACAAGGATGTTCCCTTCCACTGTGCTGGGTTCTCTTTGCGTTCAGCTTCCACCACATGAGCTTTTGCTGAGTTGGGCTACTGTTGTGCTTGGCCTCAGCCTTACGGGGGCTGAGCTGAGGTTGTTTCAGCCAGGTTGAATCTGAGTCACGGCACCAGAGATGTCAGGGGAGTGTGTAATTTCCTCAGTTCTGTCTTGCTGCAACAAAAATTTGAAGCAATGGACAGACCAGTGTTACAGCTCAGTTTTATTTGGCAAGGAAAAAAAATACATCCTTGAGGTGTGAGGGCGGGCCGGCCCAAAAGAAGTGAAGAGAAGAGAAGCCAGAGGCTCAATCTTGGCTCCTCTTTTTTATGTTTTTTCTCCTCCCTCTGAGCCTGCCCTATGTAAATTGAGCTAGCCAAGAGGGCTGTTTGTTTCACCTGAGGTTCTCACTCTGGTCCTCCAACCTTCCTTTGTTCTATTTTCATGGGCTTTTCCCTTCTTTGTCTTTTAGTCATTGCCATTCTGGACTCCTTTTTCTTATTCTAACTACCTAATACATGGGTTTGAAACTTGAAAATAGAAAAGGTTTTGTGAGCTTTAACTCTGGCACACAGTTTAAAATATTTAAACTCCAAACAAAATTGTGAATGGAGTCAATTTCCATCACATAGATCCTCTTAATAAGGAGTGAGGTAATATTTAAAGTAGTATTTTAGACTACAACATAGAAATGTAAGTAATAGACCAATGTGTGATATTATACAGTGTTTAGTTTGGGACTGCTGTGTGCTCTGTGTGTGTGTGTGCTGTCACATCTGACTCTTGCCACTCTTTAGACTGTAGCTTGCCAGGCTCCTCAGTCCATGGAACTCTCCAGACAAGAATAGTGGAGTGGGTTGTCATGCCCTTCTCCATGGGATCTTCCCAACCCAGGGATTGAACCCAGGTCTCCTGCATTGCAGGTGGATTCTTCACCATCCGAGCCATTGTCCATGAGATTTTTCAGGCAAGAATACTGGAGTGGGAGGCCATTTCCTCCTCCAGGGGATCTTCACTACCCAGGGATCAAATCCATGTCTCCTGTACTGCAGGCAGATTCGTTACAGCTGAGCCATCAAGGAAGCTCCCAAATGTATATGTGTATATTTGATAGTATCATTAGTTAAACTTATACGTTAAGACATTTGTATAAATACTTAAAATTAGAAGGAACAATTGAAATATAAATGATGAATAAGAAAAAAAAATGCTTTCACAATTTTCAAAATACTTTTTCGTTAGTGAAACCAAATGGGGCCCTGTAGGGCTCCCAGGCACAGTGGTCATTCCCCCCCCTCCCACCCCCCATTTCTTGTAGGCAAGACTCCAGCCTCCAACACCTTCCTAGAGTTTTAAAGGGCAGACTCAAACCATTGCTAGTCAAGGGAGGAGTAGTCAAGAAACACCTGAGGCAAGATTAAAGGGACCAGATAAGCTCATTAAGATTAGGAGAGCAATCACCTAAGGTGCTGCTAAGTCATTTCAGTTGTGTCCGACTCTGTGCAACCCCATAGATGGCAGCCCACCAAGCTCCCTCGTCTCTGGGATTCTCTAGGCAAGAACACTGGAGTGGGTTGCCATTGCCTTCTCCAACCACCTAAGGTGAGAGGATGGCAATGCAAGCCCTGTGCACACCCTATTCATGTCAGAGACCCCACATTTGACCCACTGTTCTAAGAATCCTTGTCAACTTAAAAAATGATGTGCAATGTAAGAGTTGTGAGTTAAGTTTTATTTGGGACAAAATGGAGAATGGCAGCTTGGAAGATAGCACCTCAGCCAGCTCTGAGAAATTGCTCCAAAGAGGCAATGGGGGAAGGTCAATATATGTGATTTTGGTGAAGGGGGAGTTCAGGCAATCAGGCGCTCATCTTACAAAAGGTTTTTCTGCTAGTCATGAGGAGCTGAAGTCACCATGAAGGGATTTTAGTGCTTTTTAAAGATATTTTAGAATTTAATTCAGAGGACCATTATATCTACCACTGTGAGTAAGAACCCCTCAAGGAAATGGAGTAGCCCTTATAGTCAACAAGAGTCCAAAATACTTAAAATTAGAAGGAACAATTGAAATATACATGATGAATAAGAAAAAATAATGCTTTCACAATTTCCAAAATAGTTTTTAGTTAGTGAAACCAAGTAGAGCCCTGTAGGGGCGTGTCGACTAAAAATGATGCACAACTTGAGAGTTAAGTTTTATTTGAGGCAAAATGAAGACTGTAGTCCGGGAGGCAGCACCTCAGATAGCTCTGAGAGACAGCTCCAAAGAGGTAGGGTGGATGGTCATTATATAAAGTTTTAGTGAAGAGCGAGTTCAGTGCAATCAGGTGCTTGCTTTACAAGAGGTTTTCTCATAGTCAGGAAGATCTGATGTCACCATGAATGGATTTAGTGCTTTTCTGGATACAATCAGATGCAGGGCTTGGGATCATTATATCTGTTCCTAAAGATATCCAACTATCTAAAGACCTGTTCCACCAGATTCCTTGGAGCACAGAATGCATCACTCCACCCTGAACTCCCTCATAGGGTGTTGAAAGTCAACAACTGAAGCAGCACAGGGTTCAATCTCTGCAGAGGCAGATGGCAAATACCCTCATTGTTGTTGTTTGAAGTGAAGTGAAGTGAAGTCGCTCAGTTGTGTCCAACTCTTTGAGACCCCATAGACTGTAGCCCACTGTAGGCTCCTCTGCCCATGGGATTCTCCAGGCAAGAATACTGGAGTGGGTTGCCATTTCCTTCTCCAGGAGATCTTCCTGACGCAGGCATTGAACCTGGGTCTCCTGCATTGTAGGCAGATGCTTTACTTAGTGACTGGCAAATACTGTTAGCAAGTGTCAGTTTGTCATTGACAGGTAAGTGCCAATTTGTAGCTGACAGGTGCAATCTCAAAAAAGACAGCATGGTCTCCATTTGTTCCCAAGGCAAACCATTCAATATCACAGTAATCCAAGTCTATGCCCCCACCAGTAATGCTGAAGAAGCTGAAGTTGGAAGACTCTATGAAGATCTACATGACCTTCTAGAACTAACACCAAAAAAAAAAAAAAATGTCCTTTTCATCATAGGAGACTGGAATACAAAAGTAGGAAGTCAAGAGATACCTGGAGTGACAGGCAAGTCTGGCCTTGGAGTACAAAATGAAGCAGGGCAAAGGCTAATAGAGTTTTCCCAAGATAACACATTGGACATTGCAAACATACTCTTCCAACAATACAAGAGAAGACTCTACACATGGACATCACCAGATGGTCAAAACCAAAATCAGATTGATTATATTCTTTGCAGTTGAAGATGGAGAAGCTCTAAACAGTCAGAAAAACAAGACTGGTAACTGTCTGTGATTCAGAACATGAACTCTTTATTGCAAAATTCAGACTTAAATTGAAGAAAGTAGAGAAAACCACTAGGTCATTCAGGTATGACCTAATACAAATACCTATGATTACATGGTAAAAGTGATGAATAGACTCAAGGGATTAGATCTGAAAGACAGAGTGCCTGAAAAAATATGGATAGAGGTTCAAAGCATTGTACAGGGGGTGGTGATCAGTACCATCCCTAAGAAAAAGAAATGCAAAAGGCAAAATGGTTGTCTGAGGAGGCCTTACAAATAGCTGAGAAAAGAAGAGAAATAAAAGACAAAGGAGAAAAGGAAAGATATGCCCATTTGAATGCAGAGTTCCAAAGAATAGGAAGGAGTGATAAGAAAGTCTTCCTCGGTGATCAATGCAAAGAAATAAGGAAAACAATAGAATGGGAAAGACTAGAGATCTCTTCCGGAAAATTAGAGATACTAAGGGAACATTTCATGCAAAGATGGGCACAATAAAGGCCAGAAATGGCATGGACCTAACAGAAGCAGAAGATATTAAGAAAAGGTGGCAGGAATACACAGAGGAACTGTACAAAAAAGATCTTCATGACCCAGATAATCACGATGGTATGATCACTCACTTAGAGCCAGACATCCTGGACTGTGAAGTCAAGTGGGCCTTAGGAAGCATCACTAGGAACAAAGCTAGTGGAGGTGATGGAATTCCAGTTGAGCTATTTCAAATCTTAAAATATGATTCTGTGAAAGTGCTGCACTTAATATACCAGCAAATATGGAAAACCCAGCAGTGGCCACAGGACTGGAAAAGGTCAGTTTTCTTCCAATCCAAATGAAGGGCAATGCCAAAGAATGTACAAACTGCTGTACAATTGCACTCATTTCACATGCTAGAAAAGTAATGCCCCAAATTCTCCAAGCCAGTGTTCAACAGTACATGAACTGAGAAATCCCAATGGTCAAGCTGGATTTATAAAAGGCAGAGGAACAAGAGATCAAATTACCAACATCTATTGGTCATAGAAAAAGCAAGAGAATTTCAGAAGAACATCTACTTCTGCTTCATTGACTATGCTAAAGCCTTTGTGTGGATCACAACAAACTGTGGAAAATTCTTAAAGAGATGGGAATACCAGACCACCTGACCTGCCTCTTGAGAAATCTGTATGCAGGTCAAGAAGCAACAGTTATAACTGGACATGGAACAATAGACTGGTTTCAAATTGGGAAGAGAGTATGTCAAGGGTGTATATTGTTACCCTGCTTATTTAACTTATATGCAGAGTATATCATGAGAAATGCCAGACTGGGTGAAGCACAAGCTGGAATCAAGATTGCTGGGAGAAATATCAATAACCTCAGATATGCAGATGACACCACTCTTATGGCAGAAAGTGAAGAGGAACTAAAGAGCCTCCTGATGATGGTGAAAGAGGAGAGTGAAAAACTGGCTTAAAACTCAACATTCAGAAAACTAAGATCATGGCATCTGGTCCCATCACTTCATGGCAAATAGATAGGGAAACAATGGAAACCATGACAGACTTTATTTTCTTGGGTTCCAAAACCACTGCAAATGGTGACTGCAACCATGAAATTAAAAGACGCTTACTCCTTAGAAGAAAAGTTATAACCAACATAGGCAGCATATTAAAAAGCAAGGACATTACTTTAGTGACAAAGGTTCGTATAGTCAAAGTTTTGTTTTTTCCAGTAGTCGTGTATGGATGTGAAAGTTGGCCATAAAGAAGGCTGATCACCAAAGAATTGATGCTTTTGAACTGTGGTGTTGGAGAAGACTCTTGAGAGTCCCTTGGACTGCAAGGAGATCAAACCAGTCAATCCTAAAAGATATCAGTCCTGAATATTCATTGGAAGGACTGATGCTGACACTGAAGCTCCAATACTTTGGCCACCTGATGCAAAGAGCCAACTCATTAGCAAAGACCCTGAATCTGGGAAAGATTGAAGGCGGGATGAGAAGGGGACAACAGAGGATGAGATGGTTGGATGGCTTCACGGACTCAATGGACATGAGTTTGAGCAAGCTCTGGTAGATGGTGAAGGACAGGGATGTCTGCAATGCTGCAATCCATGGGGTCACAAAGAGCCAGACACTACTGAGCAACTGACTAACAGAAAGATTGGGATCGTGAAATCAGTTCCTGAAAATACCCGTCCATCTTAGGACCTGTTCCACCAGTTACCCTGAAGCACAGAGGGCCTCACTCTCCACCTTTAATTCCCTTCAGGTCGTATTGAAGGTCAACAACTGCAGGAACACAGGATTCAGTCTCCAGAGGCAGATGGCCAATTCTCTTGGTAAGCACCAATTTGTAGTTGACACCCTCATCAAGTTCTCAGGGGTTGAGACAGTTTGTCAAGGCAGAAGCCTAGTGTGCCTCCCTTTGTCCAGCAAAGCAATAAAAGTATCCTTTTTCTATTTCACCCAAATCTCTGTCTCAGGATTTGATTTGCACCTGTGTGTGGTGAGACCAAGCTTTCAGTAATATTATCAAGCGATGACTAAATACTTTAAAATATAAATACATATTTGAAATATTAATAGTTAAGGACTATCCTGAAATATATTTCCCTAATAGTTTGAAAACAAGCAGATACCTCCTTCCTAACATGATGAGTTTTCTTAGCCTTTAGAAGTAGTTATTTACACTTCTCTAATCTGAACTATAGTTACTCTTTAGCTTTATCAGTAACATTCCTTTGTTTTAATATTTCACCCTATAAATGCTGTTAACTATTAATTAATAGTCAAAGAAATAGTCAAAGGATGTGTTTAAATCATTTAAAAAAAACATGATTGTTACCATGTGTCCAGATGGTTCACATATATTGAAGAACTTTCTATAAATGATCCATGAACTTATAATTCATGGACTATAACCTACAGCAGGATAAGATGCAAAACTTCTGGCTTAGGTATCTGTTAATTAGGAAGGTCCAGGAATGGCACAATGTATTGAGGGCACCACTAGTTCACTGGGCATGTTTTCCAAAAATTGAACTATTTTAACATAGACCTTGAAGATAGAGGGTTATAGTAGTTTCCTAGATGTGAATTTAAAAGAAAGAATATTTAAAACTACTGTAAAATAAGTGTCCCTGTTTAGTACTTTCTCTAATGTTTAGAAAGGCTATTTTCTTATTGTTTTCCAAAATTTAATACTTCAGTTAATTAGTATGAGCAGACACATTAGGTTAAATGGAGGATAAATTCTTTGTTTTTCAGTGAATCTTCTCAAAGGAAGTTTTTTTTTTTTTTATTGAAAATGGGGAACTTGCCTCAGGACACTCATTCATTCATTCAATTACTTAATGAGTTCTTTATGACACATAATGTTATCTGCCAGATCTAGGGCTAATATTTAAGGATGTAGTGATAGCCAGGAGAGGATTCCTAACTCTGAGAAAGTCTCCTGATACCCAAACATGTGATCAGCTATTTTGTTCTTTTGGGTTTTAATGTAGATGCATTGGACACTTGAATACTTAAGCTAAGTTTTTCCTACCATAAATCACAAACAGGAACTATAATCACTAATGTCAGCATATTTTAGAAGATATTTCACAGAAAACAAGAAGAAGAAATTCAGAGGAACAAATTAGAATATTACCCAAAGTACACATGAAGAAAGAAGACAGCTTCAGAAATGCGTGATTAATGACAGCCATTGCCAAAATAAAAGCTAAGTAAGATGAGAAATTGGAGGCAGAACACAAAGGAATAAAGTAACCAAAAAAGAATTTCTTAATTATTGATGCAAATAAAACAGGAAATTGTCCTCAGACCTTTTAGCCAGGAAAGGAAACTTGGACTATCTAAGGGGCTGAAACTTTTACTTTTCAGATAGAAAGTACAGATAAGAGAGCTGAAAATTTAAGCAGTTCTTAAAAAATGGCAGGCCTGTCTAAAGAATAATCCGTTTAAATTTTCTGAATTTAATCCCCTGGATTTGAATTGTTGAGTCAAATGAAAGTTGACCTGCCAGAGCTGGTGAGGACAGACTTCTCTGTCAGGTCTTGAGAGGAGGTCCCTTCCGTTTTCTTCGCAGATAAGTCTCCTAGGGTTTTCATGGGACAACAGGGAGGATGGAGACCTTGAACCTCGCTGTGAGAGTCACATTGCTCTGCGGCTACACTTGACACTGACAAGTGCTGGCCTTGAGAAACTGAAACTGTAGCTCCTTTCAAATGGGTCTAATGTCTCCAGCTGTATCCCAAGCATCCAGCCATTCCTTCTCATCCAGGGCACTGCATGCAGGAGGTAGCTTTTCCATGGTCACCTCACAAATACCTGCCTCTGCTCTGTCTCTTGAGATGCTTTCTGAAACAGACCTAGCAGCTGCTTCTCATGAAGCTCCAGCCCAGCCTCCTCTCCCCAAACCTAGTTCTTTGTCAAAAGCCTAGGTCTTGGAAAACAAAAGCTTCAACTCTCCCACAGGAAGAATATCCTCAGGCTTCCTGGAGCTAAGCCCTGCTGGCCCTCTTTACAGGGGAAAGAGGAAAATGTATCTCATTCTTTCTTATTTGGAAAACACAATTAAGTTCTCCTCCCAAAGGGTTGTGTGACAGACATTCTTACTTAACCTAATTGCTCCCTCTCAGGTAACATGAATTTTTTTGCAATAAAAGCTAAAAATAAATATCAAATTTTCAATACTGGAAGGGAAATTAAAGCTGTGTTATGACTTTTGGATATTAAAGTTACACAAAACAGCAAACAAAAACAAGTAAACAGTAATAAAAACAAGTAGTAAAAATGTCTTTGGAATGTTTTCATTCAGATACATATAATCATGGAATTCAGTTTCCAAGGAAGGTTTTCTGGGTAGAAGTTTTACACAGAGTATAATTCTTACAGTCTCTTTTTTGTTTGATTTCAATCAATTTCCATGTCAAAGTGTTGTTGCTGTTTCATTCCAACACCACGTGATTGTGCTGAGAAAAGCATGCATCAAGTCACTGAGTGAGTGACCAGGGGCTCACGTGTTGACCATTTTGCATTAGATTAGAATTTTCACTCTTCATTTTAAAAGGAAAAAAAGAAAAACCTGTTGAAATCCAAAGAGGTCACAGTCAAAAGACCAGATTATTCATTATTATTGTTCCTTCAGGAAACTGTAAGGAATAATTCTGCTGACCGTATTGTTTGGCACAAATGAGATGTTTTGGTTTTTTGAACAGAAAAGTGTCGAGTTGAAAATGTTCTTTTTCTTTCCTTTATCGCTTTGAAAGGATCATTGAACCAAATCAAGCAACTGAAAAAAATGGCACTTTATATATGAACCAAAACTTCTTCACATACCCAGAAACAAATGCTAAATTCCACTTTAATCAGGCCATATCAGTTACACAGAATGGATTACTATCACAATGATCTCTGAGAGTCCTAATAATTTGATTCTGTTACAAACTTTGTAAGACTGTTGCCCTGTATCCTGTTTCTAAATTTCACACACTATGATCTGAATTAGCACAATCACAGCTTAAAAGAGGAAACCAATAAATAAACAAAAATAAGTGATACTTCATCTATTATGTGTACATTTTTATTTTTTGGTACTTAAACCACAAGGAGTCCAGGAAAAAATGGCTCCCAGAGGATGCTCATTGGCCAACATGTTTTGAATTTTGAGGTATAGATCTTGTCTAGATAAGTGTAGTCTTGGCTTCAAGGATACAATATCTATTTTTGTCTTTGCCTCTGTTGGTTTTTGCAACACTTAATTCCTAGTCCATTACATTTAATGATTCCCACTTCTATGACCAGAATTCATGATTGAAGGTAGAGATAAAGAAACTATTTTCCTTATCCACATTTCATTTTCCCATATAAAAATTTACTTCCTAGCAATATGCTGATGTAGTAAAATATTTTAATGGACAGTTTCTACATATTTGTACTCAAAGTTTAGAATATGTTTTATAATATGACTTTCCCTGGATAATCTACATATATGTATAGTCTGGAATTTAATCATCCATTTGTAAGCATTTTAAAAATCTATTCATTATAAATAGATGCCTCTTAAAATCTGCAGTATTAGAGATGGTGAAGGGAATGAGTTCTATGTAACTCCAGGGTCCAAACTCCTAATTACTGTGATAAAATTCATTAGATTCAACAAAAGCCAATAGCTGGTTAGAGAAGTTGGTCTGAGAGAATTTGGGAACTCTGTATACAAGAGGGCTGCTTAACAGCCCAGGGAAGCTGTGGCATGACATTACACAGAAATCTCTCTCTTCTACTTCGGAGAAAGCGATGGCACCCCACTCCAGTACTTGTGCCTGGAAAATCCCATGGTCGGAGGAGCCTGGTAGGCTACAGTCCATGGGGTCGCGAAGAGTCGGACACGACTGAGCGACTTGACTTTCCCTTTTCACTTTCATGCATTGGAGAAGGAAATAGTAACCCATTCCAGTGTTCTTGCCTGGAGAATCCCAGGGATGGGGGAGCCTGGTGAGCTACTGTCTATGGGGTCGCACAGAGTCGGACACGACTGATGCGACTTAGCAGCAGCAGCAGCTCTCTTCTACTGCCCAACCCCCAACATCTATATGGAGCTTATATCTCCTCTAGAACTTTGACGAATTGCCAATAATAGTTCTGGGCCTCTGGAGACAATAAACTGACACAGATGCTGATGTTCTCTTAAGAGACACTGGTAGCAATATCACTGTGGAAGTTTGTTTTGGGGGCATAGTTGTGAAATTAGTATGAGAGAGGGAAAACATAATGAGTGCTCTGGGGAGACTGTGGCTAAGTGGGGAGTCTTTATATGGAGCTCCTATAGATGAAGACACCATAAGTACTCTATCAAGATCAATTGGATCCAGTGATATAAAAAGGTTATTTATATTAATATAAATTTATTTGTTCCACATGTTAAGAAGATCCAGTAGACACATACAACCTACTTCTATGTGATTATGATATGATCTCCCATATGTAACTAATTTTTCAGTGAACTAACAATTATATTATTTTTGCCAACTGCATATGTATAACCTATGTAATACGAATCTCTTTTCAGTTTATCTAGGACCCTGCCAGAGAGTTCAGTATTGAATCGGATACATATCAGTTTCTATCATAAGCTTGATTGATTCAATTTTCAGAAAGAGCTTAAGTCAAACTCCATTCTAGGCTAATCTTCTACTAGAATGTCACCCCCATGGGAGTAGTATCTGGTCAGCACTATTCACCACTTCCATATCCTTACTATATAGAACAAAACTAGGCATAAACATTAATGAAATATTTTTGTATTAATGTATTTTCTTTGACCTTAGATGGCCCATGCTTTATTGCAGTACAAAGGAAGATAAGTCTTGTGTCTAAATATTTTTTTCACCTCACTCACAGGAGGTTGTCCTCCTTCCTTATCTATCCATCCACTCCCATCATCATACTCTAATCTACATCTCCTCCAAAACCTCAGTTTCCAGTGTCTGCTCCCCATTGACTACCTCTTAATTTTCAAATTTACTTCTTCCAGTAATTGGTTGACTTGGGAAAGACTTCCCAATTCATTTTCCCACCACCTCTCCCCATTCTTCATGACCCTCGTGTTTTTACTCTCCTTTCCCAACTGTTCAATAGCATCTGTCCTCTGCTCTCTTGCCCCTCTCTCCCTCTGCAAAACTCCAACCCTCCTTAAATCCACAATTTGATTCAAGATTTTGAACATTCTGGGAATAAAAAGACATATAACAAGGCTGATTGGATATCTTTATATTTTCTACTATTCTTGGAAGCAATATGTTTTTCCTATTCCTGATGTTTCTTTCCAAATGAGTATAATTCAGTTAGCCTAATTCCAGATCTCACTGATTGCATTATAAGAATTCAAGGAAAACAAAATGATATTATTTCAAATTAGATCCTACGAGAAGAAAGAGGAGGGGAGGAAAAAGAAGTTACAAGCTAATTTCACTATTTATCATAAATTAAAAAATGAAAAAATAAAGTCAATATCCCTCCAAAAAGGGGATGCCTAAGGATATCATATAAAGGCATAAGAATAATTGTAATTCTGTTATATTGCAAAGATAACCTTCCATTCTTCATTCCTCTTGTCTTCCACTATGATTCTGGGATTTGTCATAGTATTTCCTTTGACCTGTGTGACGTTAACAAGTATAATTCAACCAGAGGTTTGAAAAAGTGCTTGCCTGTTGCTTCTTAGGCTCTTGCCATTCTGCTTTTGCCATAAGAAATCTGGTATTGTCTGCTGGAGAAATGTAGAGGAATGTAAGATACAGAGCTAAATTGCCCCAGCCAATAGCCAGCATAGCCCCAGAAGTAAGTCTAGTTTAAACCCAAGGAACAATGCAGCTGAACTCACTAATCCATATACTAACAAAAAAGGTTGATGCTTATTGTTTTAAACATTGATTTCAAGGTGATTTTTTTTTATCCAGCTTAATGGTGGAAATACAACCAATATAGTAACCATGAAAAAAATGCCAAAAGGTATACTGATACACACACACACACAGAAAGAGAATATTTAAAACTAGCTACGTAATGAAAATCAATGAAAGTGTGTATAACGTACAATAATATGAAAAAACAGAGACCAAAGTTACTATTCATAATGACAGTTGTGTAACAGCTTAAATTACCTATTGATAGATAAAAAGAATTTCAAATTCCTAACAAAGCAAAATTCAATACTCTGTGCTACATTCACCAGACAGATTGGAAATAAATATTCTGAGTGGGTAAAAAAATAAAAGAACAAGCAATATTATACCAGGCAAACACAGATAAAAAGAAAGCAAGTAGACATCTGACAGCTAGAATTTAGACCAAGAAACATTAAAAGGAGAACACAAAAGGACACTTTATCATGACTTAGATAAAAATTGAAAATGAAGATACAGAATATATTAACATTTATGCACAAAATCAGCAATATTTTCATACAAGCCAAATTAATTTGTGATAAAAG
This sequence comes from Bubalus kerabau, assembly GCF_029407905.1. Taxonomy (NCBI): domain Eukaryota; kingdom Metazoa; phylum Chordata; class Mammalia; order Artiodactyla; family Bovidae; genus Bubalus; species Bubalus kerabau. The sequence continues at coordinate 36,298,398 of NC_073639.1, read as the reverse complement.
AACAATAAATAAATAAATCCTAATCATAATCCTTTGGAAAAAAATTTTCAAAAAGAATACTATTGAAAACCAGCTGCTGCTGCTAAGTCCCTTCAGTCGTGTCCGACTCTGTGTGACCCCATAGATGGCAGCCCACCAGGCTTCCCTGTCCCTGGGATTCTCCAGGCAAGAACACTGGAGTGGGTTGCCATTTCCTTCTCCAATGCATGAAAGTGAGAAGTGAAAGTGAAGTCACTCAGTTGTGTCCGACTCTTTGCGATCCCATGGACTGCAGCCTACTAGGCTCCTCCATCCATGAAATTTTCCAGGCAAGAGTACTGGAGTGGGGTGCCATCACCTTCTCCAGAAAACCAGCTAGTTAACTCAATTAAAAAGTAGTGGTGGTAGGGGAATTAGGTTGAGTCTTGGGGAGAAAGCATAGAGCACAAAGTCAGAAATAAAGAGGGTAAAATTATCATCAAGACAGAGGAAATTAAAAAAAATAATGATTAAGAACATTACTTTGAATAATAATGCAAAATAATTTAAAGAAATGAAAACCTGGATAATTTTCTCTCTCTACCAAAGGACTGTGGGGGGAAAGGAGAAGATGGGCTACACGGGCCAATTGCCATTGAAGAAATAAAGGAAATACTTGAAGAGTGGGTGTTGTTTATTTTAGTTGTTGACTAAAGTATTCTTTGTAGGTCAATGAGCTTAAATTAGTTAACAGTTGTTCAAATCTGCAAGTTTTAAGATCTTTACATAAGAGTTTTTGAATTTCCTTCTCCTTTAAATCTGTCATATGTACTATTTGTATTTCAAAGCTCTATTATTGCATACAAAATATACTGATTTTGGATTCTTGTATCTTTCTGTAGAATTAATTCTTTTATCATTTTGAAATGTCTTTTTTTCTAGTGGAACCCCAAAATTCTCCAAGCCAGGCTTCAACAGTACGTGAACCGTGAATTTCCAGATGTTCAAGCTGGATTTAGAAAAGGCAGAGGAACAAGATCAAATTGCCAACATCCGCTGGATCATCAAAAAAGCGAGAGAGTTCCAGAAAAACATCTACTTCTGCTTTATTGACAACACAAAAGCCTTTGACTGTGTGGATCCCAACAAACTGTGGAAAATTCTGAAAGAGATGGGAATACCAGACCACCTGACTTGCCTCTTGAGAAACCTATATGCAGGTCAGAAAGCAGCAGTTAGAACTGGACATGGAACAACAGACTGGTTCCAAATAGGAAAAGGAGTATGTCAAGGCTATATATTGTCACCCTGCTTATTTAACTTATATGCAGAGTACATCATGAGAAATGCTGGACTGGATGAAGCACAAGTTGGAATCAAGATTATTGGGAGAAATATCAATAATCTCAGGTATGCAGATGATACCACCCTTATGGCAGAAAGTGAAGAGGAACTAAAAAGACTCTTGATGAAAGTGAAAGAGGAGAGTGAAAAAGTTGGCTTAAAACTCAACATTCAGAAAACTAAGATATGGCATCTGGTCCCATCACTTCATGGCAAATAGATAGGGAAACAATAGAAACAGAGAGACTTTATTTTGGGGGCTCCAAAATCCCTGCAGATGGTGACTGCAGCCATGAAATTAAAACATACTTGCTCCTTGGAAGAAAAGTTATGACCAACCTAGATAACATATTAAAAAGCAGAGACATTACTTTGCCAACAAAGGTCTGTCTAGTCAAAGCTATTGTTTTTCCAGTGGTCATGTATGGATGTGAGAGTTGGAGTATAAAGAAAACTGAGTGCCAAAGAATTGATGTTTTTCTCTTTTTTTTTAAGTTTAAATTTATTTATTTTAATTGGAGGCTAATTACTTTACAATATTGTATTGGTTTTGCCATACATCAATATGAATCCGCCACAGGTATACATGTGTTCCCCATCCTGAACCCCCCTCCCACTTCCCTCCCCGTACCATCCCTCTGGGTCATACCAGTGCACCAGCCCCAAGCATCCTGTATCATGCATCGAACCTGGACTGGCGATTCATTTCTTATATGATATTATACATGTTTCAATGCCATTCTCCCAAATCATCCCACCCTCTCCCTCTCCCACAGAGTCCAAAAGACTGTTCTATACATCTATGTCTCTTTTGCTGCCTCACATACAGGGTTATTGTTACCATCTTTCTAAATTCCATATATATATGCGTTAGTATACTGTATTGGTGTTTTTCTTTCTGGCTTACTTCACTCTGTATAATAGGCTCCAGTTTCATGTTTTTCAACTGTGGTGTTGGAGAAGACTATTGAGAGTCCCTTGGACTGCAAGGAGATCCCACCAGTCCATCCTAAAGGAAATCAGTCCTGAATATTCATTGGAAGGATTGACGCTGAAACTGAAACTCTAATACTTTGGCCTCCTGATGTAAAGAACTGACTCACTAGAAAAGACCCTGATGCTGGGAAAGATTGAAGGTGGGAGGAAAAGGGGATGGCCAAGGATGAGATGGTTGGATGGCATCACCGACTCAATGGACATGAGTTTGAGTAAATTCTGGGAGTTGGTGAAGGACAGGGAATCCTGGGGTGCTGCAGTCCATGGGGTCACAAGGAGTAGGACATGACTGAGTGACTGAATTGAACTGAATTGAACCCCTTGTTTTAAGTCTTCTTTGCTGAATATTAATAAACATGTAGCAGCTACCTTTTGGGTTGTGTATGGATAGTGTAGGCTTACCAGGTGGCGCTAGTGGTAAAGAACCTGCCTACCAATGCACAAGACATAAGAGATGCAGGTTCAATCTCTGAGTCAGGAAGATCCCCTGAAGGAGGACATGGCAACCCACTCCAGTATTTTTGCCTGGAGAATCCCATGGACAGAGGAGCCTGGCGGGCTACAGTCTATAGGGTTACAAAGAGTCAGACATGACTGAAGCAACTTAGCATGCATGCATTATATAATATATATATATTTTAAATTAATAAATAAATAAAGTTTTTTTTTCCTCTTTCTCTAACTAGCTAAGAAGAAGTCAGCCTTTAGTTAAAAAAAAAAGAAAAAAAAAGAAAGTCTGAATCTTGTGATGGTTTAAACAATGGGATTGGAGCATTGAGCACATCCAGAAGCTATTTGACTGATTTAAGAACTAAAAATCAAGGCTTACTGGTGGTAAAGTTTGGAAAGGGTGAGAGAGAAGGGTAGGAAAAAAAAATAGAGCCAGCAGCAACCAGTGGATTTGAGGTGGAGAATTATAGATTCTGGGAGAGAAGACAGGAACTGGGGCCAACCAGCCTGCTGGGCTTCATGAGAGGCACTGGGGAAAATGTTTCTAAAAAAGTATTGTCCTGTGTCATGAATGAAACATCTCTTGAGTTTTGTTTTGCCCTGTGATGGATTTTAAAATTTGCTTTAGAGAAAGTAAAAAAGAAGTGTTGTCAGTACACAATAAACATTTCTTTACATTTCCATGCAAGCATATTAAAGTCTTTGAGAGGTTCTGGTAGAAAACAACACTCCAATTTTTTAAATCCAGGATTATTTGGCCACCCCTCCCTGTACACACACACTCACGTTTTGGCCCTGATGATCATCTTCTAAGTCTAGCGCTTGGAACACTGTTTGGAAGTGTTTCCTCAGATTTACTATCCAATTCATGCGCGCTTTGGTTCAAACCTCCCTCCGCTTGTTGCCAGGACTCTGCCTGATCGACCTTCTCCTAATCTGCATCTCAGCTTGGGACTATCCAAGTTCTGCTCATAAAACAATCTCTTCTCTGACATTTTTAAGTCATATATTCAAATATCCTATTTTTCTTCCTTATTTTTATTTTGTATCAGAACAATAAATTCCAATAAAATTACCTTCCTGGTGAGTCCCAACTCTGAAATCCTACGATTTTTTTATTTTGTTAAATAAAAATGATGGCGGAGGAGAATGCTTATTGGGAATAATGTTTCTAAGGGAGAATTAAAAGTCTTCTTTCCTTTTATAGAATTAAAAAATAGGCTACTACAATATATTTTTAACTCAAGTATTTGTGGGTGTGCCTTTCTCTAGAGCACCTTAAGAAATTATTTTTAAAATGCCACCAAGAAAGCTGGTACTCTGTTATTCAAAACACTGAAATAGTACTTTGCGTTCTTAATGGCCGCTGCTCAAATACACAAATGCTTTGATCACAAACAATATTTGGTGGCAAAGATCCATAGTCACAGGAATCATGCTAATCCTTTCATAGTTTCAGGATGATCGCTTCTCTATAAGCACAATTTACCTGGATATTTCAGTTGGGTCCTTTTTACAAGACTCCATGGAAAGATTTAATAACAGGAAAAATGTAGAGAGTGAACATCTTTACTAAACTGCAAAAGGCCACCAAACTGCCTCTCAAAGTTTCCTTAATACAAAAAAAAAAAAAAAAGGAAAGACAAATATATAATATTGCTTATATATGGAATCTAAAAAAATAATACAAATGAACTTATTTACAAAACAGAGAGTCACAGATGTAGAAAACAAACTTACGGTTACCCAGAAGAAAGTGGGAGGAAGAGATAAATTGGGAAATTGAAATGAACATATACACACTTCTATGTATAAAAACCAGATAACCTTATAAGGACCTACTGTATAGCACAGGGAACTCTACTCAATACTCTGTAATGGCCTATATGGGAAAAGAATCTAAAAAAGATTGGATATATATCTATGTATAACTAATTCACTTTGCTGTACACCTGAAACTAACACATCATAAATCAACTATATACCAATAAAATATTTTTGAAGGAGAAAAGCACTTTAATCCACAAATCAATCCATTCACTGAGACTTTATTTGTTGCCTTATATTAGTATTTATATTTTCTTACATGGTTTTTCACTTTCATGACTAAACTGTAATAAACTGAGAACCAGAACTGTATTTGATATGGCTTTGCACCCATTGACTTGCCCAAAGAAGGGTATAGTAAATTGAAGCACAGTTCATGACTGGAAGAATATGATGAGTTTCAAAAATCAGGACAAATCAACTGTGTACCTAATGTCCATGGAATTATAAGACAGATATCAGGCAAAAGGTGCACTAGGAATAGCATGATGAAGAGCTTAAAACATAAGAAAGTGATTGTAAAGCATTAAAAAAGAGACTTTGGGTTTCAACAAAAGAGGAACAATGTAATGGCTTCAATAAAAAAGTAGTTAAACTGGAATGGGGAAATAAAAAATATATGCTCATGTTTGAGATCAGGATAATGTGACAGCGACAGAAAACAGATGATTAGTCAGGAATTTGTATTGGAAAAAAGAGAAAAATACAATAAACATATCAATAACATTAGATTATTGAATAGGATATTGAGCAGTTAAGTATGTCAGAACCTGAAGAGTTGATGCTATTAAGAATAAAAAAGGAAGAAATTGATGAGAAAAATCTAAAGTTATTAAAAGAACAATTTTGATCATTGTGTGTGTGTGTAAATTAGTTGCTTAGTTGTGCCCAACTCTTTGCAACCCCATTGACTGTATCCCACTAGGGGTCCTCTGCGCATGGAATTCTCCAGGCAAGAATACTGGAGTGGGTTGCCAGTCCCTTCTCCAGGAGAACTTCCTAACCAGGGATCAAACCCAGGTCTCCTGCATTGCAGGCAGATTCTTTACTATCTGAGCCACCAGGGAAGCCCTTTTGGTCATTGGAGATTACAAATAAAATTCAGAATCCTTTGAAATTTAAATTCAGCAGCACATAGTCTATCTTTCTGAGACTTGAAAAAGTGAACGGTATAATTATCATTTGGAGTAGAAATCTGAGTTTCTTGGTCTTTTAATAAACTTCAATCTAAAAACATCATTGATATTTACATTGCATTTTGAGGCAATTAAAACCAGCCATTCCCAGAAAATTCCTTCTCTTTTATCTGATTATATAATTGACTTTTTCCTTAACTTAGCTTGAAATTCTTAACATTAGAGTCATTTCTTCAAATTAAACAAGAAAACAAGAGAAAATTTTTTTGAAAGCATCATTTACAAAGCACATAATTTACAAGGGCACAATGCTATCTCTGAATTTCCTTCAAATGTATTTATTCAAAATATTCTTTATTTTATTTGCTAATCTTGAGATCAAACATCCTTGAAGGAAATCAGTCCTGAATATTCATTGGAAGGACTTAGACTGAAGCTGAAACTCCAATACTTAGGCCACCTGATGTGAAGAATTGACTCATTGGAAAAAAACCTGATGCTGGGAAAGATAGAAGGCAAGAAGAGAAGGGGATGACAGAGGATGGGGTGGTTGCATGGCATCATTGACTTGATGGACATGAGTTTGAGCATGCTCTGGGAGTTGCTAATGTACAGGGAAACCTGGTGTGCTGCAGACCATGGGGTCACCAAGAGTCAGACACGACTGAGGGACTGAACTGAACTGAATCTTGAGATATTAAATATAGTCTTCGTTTTCCAAAAATAATTTATTTTGACTAAAGTTGATGTTGAAGTCTAAAAAGAAAGTAGAATGACAAAAGGTGGCGAGATATTTGAGTTATTGATTAATTAATATTGGTTGCAGCAGCAGCTCGTGCCTGGTAAGTCACTTCAAACAGGTCCAACTCTTTGCAACCCCATGGACTGTAGTATGCTAGGCTCCTCTGTCCATGGATTGTCTGGGTAAGAATACCAAAGCGGATTGCCATGCCGTCCACCAAGGATCTTCCTGACCCAGAGATGGAACCCTTGTCTCATTAAATCTCCAGCATTTGTAGGAGGGTTCTTTTACCATTGAAGGGTCATTACATATGATAATGAGTGGGAGGATCATTCCAACAATTGGGGAACCACCTGCTTCTTAGTCTTTGTATAATGCCTTGCTTCCCTTGTGGCTCAGCTAGTAAAGAATTCACCTGCAATGTGGGAGGGAGAAAGCAATGGCACCCCACTCCAGTGCTCTTGCCTGGAAAGTCCCATGGATGGAGGAGCCTGGTAGGCTGCAGTCCATGGGATCACTAAGAGTCAGACACGACTGAGCAACTTCACTTTCACTTTTCACTTTCATGCATTGGAGAAGGAAATGGCAACCCACTCCAGTGTTCTTGCCTGGAAAATCCCTTGGATGGTGGAGCCAGGTGGGCTGCCATCTATGGGGTAGTACAGGGTAGGACACGACTGAAGCGACTTCAGCAGCAGCAGCAATGTGGGAGACCTGGGTTCAATCCCAGGGAAGGTCCCCTGGAGAAGCTACCCACTTCAGTATTGTGGCCTTGAGAATTCCATGGACTCTACAGTCCATGGGGTCCCAAAGAGTTGGACACGACTGGGCAACTTTCACTTGCACACTCTACCACTAGCACCACCTGGGAAGCATCTGGTTGAACTAGAGATAGCATTATAATTGAATATAAGGCTTAGAGCAGGGAGGTGATCTGCAAGAAAAACAAAAATAATTGAGCATAGGATTATGACATGAAAGTAAGAAATCCATATTGGATTCAGAAAAAAAAAAACCCACAACATATTGACATCATTATATTTATCAACAGTTTATATTACACTGATTTAGTACAGTCTACTTCCTGAAAATGATGCCAGGAAACTACCTTCTTTTCCATCAAACAATAGAACATTGGTGACACTACCATGCTTCTTTACTCAGTCTGAAGGAAGTATATGATCCTTCCTCTCTCTTCTAGAATATCTGTGCTTAGACAGAGCTAGAAATTCCATAAGGATTTTAGGAATGGATGTGAAAGGAAGGAAAAAGGAAACAAAACCATGATTTTAGAAAAAATAACACAGCATTCCATATTCTAGTATCATTTGAATTTTTTATATTTATATTAGAAAATTATTACTTATATAGTATTTCATCATTCTAATATAATTATCTTATTATGCTCATTTATTAAGTTACCTAGCTATTTTTTTTACCTTTTTATTTTGTAATCGGGTATAGCCAAAATGACTGCAGCCATGAAATTAAAAGACACTTACTCCTTGGAAGGAAGGTTATGACCAACCTAGATAGCATATTCAAAAGCAGAGACATTACTTTGCCAACAAAAGTTCGTCTAGTCAAGGTTATGGTTTTTCCTGTGGTCATGTATGGATGTGAGAGTTGGACTGTGAAGAAGGCTGAGCGCCTAAGAATTGATGCTTTGGAACTGTGGTGTTGGAGAAGACTCTTGAGAGTCCCTTGGACTGCAAGGAGATCCAACCAGTCCATTCTGAAGAAGATCAGCCCTGGGATTTCTTTGGAAGGAATGATGCTGAAGCTGAAACTCCAGTACTTTGGCCACCTCATGCGAAGAGTTGATTCGTTGGAAAAGACTCTGATGCTGGGAGGGATTGGGGGCAGGAGGCGAAGGGAACGACAGAGGATGAGATGGCTGAATGGCATCACTGACTCGATGAACGTGAGTCTCAGTGAACTCCGGAAGTTGGTGATGGACAGGGAGGCTTGGTGTGCTGCGATTCATGGGGTCGCAAAGAGTCCGACACGACTGAGTGACTGATCTGATCTGATCTGATAGCCAAAATGAGAAACACCAGGCTGGAAGAAGCACAAGCTGGAATCAAGATTGCTGGAGAAATATCAATAACCTCAGATATGCAGATGACACCACCCTTATGACAGAAAGTGAAGAGGAACTAAAAAGCCTCTTGATGAAAGTGAAAGAGGAGAGTGAAAAAGTTGGCTTAAAGCTCAACATTCAGAAAACGAAGATCATGGCATCCGGTCCAGTCACTTCATGGCAGATAGATGGGGAAACAGTGGAAACAGTTTCAGACATAATTTTTTGGGCTCCAAAATCACTGCAGATGGTGATTGCAGCCATGAAATTAAAAGAGGCTTACTTCTTGGAAGAAAAGTTATGACCAACCTACATAGTATATTGAAAAGCAGAGACATTACATTACCTACAAAGGTCCGTCTAGTCAAGGCTATGGTTTTTCCTGTGGTCATGTATGGATGTGAGAGTTGGACCGTGAAGAAAGCTGAGCACCAAATAATGAGAGCAATTGCACTCATTTCACACACTAGTAAAGTAATGCTTAAAATTCTCCAAGCCAGGCTTCAGCAATACGTGAACTGTGAACTTCCAGATGTTCAAGCTGGTTTTAGAAAAGGCAGAGGAACCAGAGATTAAATTGCCAACATCCACTGGATCATTGAAAATGCAAAAGAGTTCCAGAAAAACATCTATTTCTGCTTTATTGACTATGCCAAAGCCTTTGACTGTGTGGATCACAATAAACTGGAAAATTCTGAAAGAGATGGGAATACCAGGCTACCTGACCTGCTTCTTGAGAAACCTATATGTAGGTCAGGAAGTAACAGTTAGAACTGGACATGGGACAACAGACTGGTTCCAAATAGGAAAAGGAGTATGTCAAGGCTGTATATTGTCACCCCGCTTATTTAACTCATATGCCGAGTAAATCATGAGAAATGCTGGGCTGGAAGAAGCACAAGTTGGAATCAAGATTGCTGGAGAAATCTCAATAACCTCAGATATGCAGATGACACCACCCTTATGGCAGAAAGTGAAGAGGAACTAAAAAGCCTCTTGATGAAAGTGAAAGAGGAGAGTGAAAAAGTTAGCTTAAAGCTCAGCATTCAGAAAACTAAGATCATGGGATCCCGTCCCATCACTTCATGGGAAATAGATGGGGAAACAGTGGAGACAGTGTCGGACTTTATTTTTTGGGGCTCCAAAATCACTGCAGATGGTGATTGCAGCCATGAAATTAAAAGGCACTTACTCCTTGGAAGGAAAGTTCTGACCAACCTAGATAGCATATTCAAAAGCAGAGACAGTACTTTGCCAACAAAGGTCCGTCAAGTCAAGGTTATGGTTTTTCCTGTGGTCATGTATGGATGTGAGAGTTGGACTGTGAAGAAAGCTGAGCGCCGAAGAACTGATGCTTTTGAACTGTGGTGTTGGAGTAGACTCTTGAGAGTCTGTTGGACTGCAACGAGATCCAACCAGTCCATTCTGAAGGAGATCAGCCCTGGGTGTTCTTTGGAAGGACTGATGCTAAAGCTAAAATTCCAATCCTTTGGCCACCTCATGCGAAGTGTTGACTCATTGGAAAAGACTCTGATGCTGGGAGAGATTCAGGACAGGGGGAGAAGGGGACGACAGAGGATGAGATGGCTGGATGGTATCACCGAGTCAATGGACATGAGTTTGAGTAATCTCCAGGAGTTGGTGATGGACAGGGAGGCCTGGTGTGCTGAGATTCATGGGGTCACAAAGAGTTGGACACGACTAAGCGACTGAACTGAAGTGAACCGAATAGCCAGTTAAAAATATTGTGATAGCTTCAGGTGAACAGTGAAGGGACTCAGCCATACATATACATGTATCCATTCTACCCCTACCTCACCTCCCATCCAGACTTGTCACATAACATTGAGCAGAATTTCATGTTCTATATAGTAGGTGCTTGTTGTTTTTCCATTTTAAATATAGTAGTGTGTACCCATCTATTGCACACTCTCTAACTATCCCTTCCCCCTGTCCTTTTCCTGGGTAACCATAATACCTTATATATTAAACTATGACTTTGATTAGTTATTTCTCTATTGTAAATTCATGAAATCATTATTATTTCTGATTAAAATGCAACATTTTGGAGTATAAATTTGCTGTTTTAATTGAGTAGTCTTTGGATAGTTGTATAGAATTAATCTTTAGATATTTAACAGCAGTCATAACAAAACAATTTAGTTACCTAGGAATGTGTTTCTTATAGTTAGATACAGCACACTCAATAAAGTCTAATAAATGTTCACAATTTTGAATTATTTTCTTTTAATTGCCAATATTTCAAACCTCTATTCTGGAAACAAGTTATTAGTGCTGGATATTAATTAAAATAACCCTTAGAATATTACAAAAACTGTTATCAGTAAAATGCTCATTTGAAATAATTGTGAACAAATTAAGTATTTTGCTTTAAGGTGGTGCTTGCCAAAATTTAAATTATAATATAGTCACATGCCTGTTAAAAATTCTAGTATGTAGCACTTGCATTTGAAATGTATCACTTGGTCCAAAGAACAGTTCATCCAAATTAAGTGAAAGACTTAAAAAAGAGAGAGATGAATGTAACAGTTCAGTCCAGTTCAGTTCAGTCACTCAGTTGTGTTCGACTCTTTGAGACCCCATGAACTGCAGCACGCCAAGCCTCCCTGTCCATCCCCAACTTCCGGAATTTACCCAAACTCATGTCCATTGAGTTGGTGATGCCATCCAGCCATCTCATCCTCTGTCGTCCCCTTCTCCTCCTGCTCCTCCTGCAGGTTTCTTATTTTCCTAAGCTCTGCCCTCTAGGCTTCTCACTGTGGCCACTGGCTCAGGCCCAACACCTCTGCCATCAACCTCCGTAGCTACACCTCTTCACACAGGCCTGATATAATGGTTCAACATCATTATCGTAAGTCCTACATGTGGTGTGCTGTCCTGGATGTTTAACTAAGCAAAGGACACTTTAATTTTAAAAATGACTATAAATAAAACGTCTAAAATTCAACTGACTACCTCTCTCCCCACAACACAAATAGTTCTTGCCATTGTTAGATTTATTTTGAAAAAATTCCAATAAATATTAATAGACTTGCTACTTCGGTACAAGCTGTAGTACTTCATGTGCAAAGAAGGGCACATAACTATGGCCTGAGGGGTCAGGAAGGAAACGAAGGCCTCCTGCCTAGGAAGCTGAGGTTGCTTTGGATGGCCTATTCAGGGAGAATGAAGGACACAAAAGCTTTCAGGTAAGTATTACAACTACAACTTTATTTTTATTTAAAAGAATAGCAATAGAGCTATAAAAAAGTTGCTAAAGGTACTGTTTCTATGGTAAGAAAAAATATATATAAATAACTTCTCCTTGGAAGGAGATTTTAAAATATGCAGCCAAAACATTAACAAAACACTATATTTCTATTTTCAAAGTATTTCATGTCAGGAAAGTCCCAAACTGTCGCTCTTAAGGATTATCTACTTTTTAAATTGTCATTTAATAGCAAAGAAATGCCTTTTGTGGGTTCTTGGTTTTAGAAAGATATCTTATAACCAATCCTTTTCCAGAAACACACTTAGTTCCAGAGCCATTAAATGTTCTAACAGAGAATCCTTTTGAAACAGAGATACAAATAGTTATAGCTTTTATATATAGCTTTTTATATAACACACAGATAACAAACATAACTAGACCTTTTTTATCTGATTTGAGAAAGTATTTTTCTCCCAAGAAAAAAGAAACCTTAAAATAATTTATTTTCTAGAATTAAAAGTTCGCAGTTGATATTACAATTAGACACAAATTCTGCTACCTCATTTCCTAAGTTTTCCTTGTCAGTCTCATTGTGAAAACGCCCAAGGATTTATTGTTTGTTAGCTTCAATAATCAGGTAGGACTGATGCACCACTAGGTCCCTGTGGAGATGTGCGAACTGGAAGAAATGCGGATCATCGTCACCCTCATATTTTTATTATGTTCATTCTGACCCTTGTCCTGCAGCCTCCACTCTGATGAATATACACAATTCCTCTAAAAGATAAATTTTTATTATTGTCCTTTGTTAATATGTTTTTCTTGGAGAAGGAAATGGCAACCCACTCCAGTATTCTTGCCTGGAGAATCTTATGGACAGAGGAAGCTTGCGGGCTGCAGTCCATGGGGTCACAAGAGTCGGACACAACTGAGTGACTTTGACTACTACTGACTAATACGTTTTTCTAGTTAAAGAAGTTGAGTTATATATTCAAGGGTAGCAGAACAAATAAATGTTCACTTAAAAGCCTTTTCTAGGCTCAAATCCAAAGCACTGCAATGTATTGTAATGTAATGTAATGTCCCACTCTGATCAATTCTGTGTAATCCCACAAAAACAACTGCTTTCTCAGCTTTGGCTACCCTGACTTTAAAATCTCCTTCAACCTCTTGCCAGCTCTAAACTGGAATAGGTTTGAGTGTGAGTGACATGAGTGAGAGGTGACTCATCTCTGCCACGCATCATTTTGAAGGATGCAAAATTAACTCACTTTCTCTCCATCCGTGTAGATGGAAAAAAATGAAAGTCACAAAAATACGTCATTATTTCACCATACAGTTTGTTAATTATGCTCGCCTCTCTTTTCTATTTGTAAAGATACTTCATAGCCGTCTCTGTAAAGAGTAGTCCCAGTTTTCATTAGTGGGTTCTGCAGCTGCTAGGAGTTGCTGGCAAGCAGCACCATTTAAGGCTGCATAAGTTTAAAATGTTTTCCCTAACGTTTCACTTCATATTGAAAACAGACACACACTCTTGAATGTTTAAAGCAGAATCATTTCTGGCCAAATTTTTGTGTCAACACAAAAACTGCAGAAGAGATTACATTTTAGTTTTCTATTTTTTTCCCAATGATTTCAAAAATCAAGAGAATAAAGGAAGAAGAAAAGAAAATCCACTACACATTTTAATCCAAGTTTACATAGATTGATTTTACGGAAATGATAAAAATCTATTAAGTCTTTCCAAGGAGGTTCATAGAAATTGAACACTTAAAGAGACTTGCTTCTAAGAATGTGAAACAAAACTTTTATAGAGACAAGTTATTCCTTAAATATCATAATTCACTCTCTAGTGTCTGAGTGATTGATCAAAGAATATCATTTCAATGATATTCCTCACAGGATAATTGGAGTGGACTGACTACCAAGAGCAGCAGAAGAAACCAATCCTAAAACTACCTCACTATTGCTAGTATCATACTACAATTGATGCTAAAACAAGACAGCTAAATAAGAGAGAGATGCCATTTCTCTGTGTAGTGGAAAATCCAAGTATCTTACAGTTGGATCTCCATATTCATGGTTCATTCATAACAGGATTTCACATCTTTGTAGTCAACCATGATGATGGATCACATCAGATCAGAGCAGATCAGTTGCTCAGTCATGTCCGACTCTTTGCGACCCCATGAATTGCAGCATGCCAGGCCTCCCTGTCCATCACCAACTCCCTGAGTTCACTGAGACTCACGTCCATTGAATCAGTGATGGCATCCAGCCATCTCATCCTCTGTCGTCCCCTTCTCTTCCTGCCCCCAATCCCTCCCAGCATCAGAGTCTTTTCCAACAAGTCAACTCTTCACATGAGGTGGCCAAAGTACTGGAGTTTCAGCTTCAGCATCATTCCTTCCCAAGAAATCCCAGGGCTGATCTCCTTCAGAATGGACTGGTTGGATCTCCTTGCAGTCCAAGGGACTCTCAAGAGTCTTCTCCAACACCACAGTTCAAAAGCATCAATTCTTCGGCACTCAGCCTTCTTCACAGTCCAACTCTCACATCCATAGATGACCACAGGAAAAACCATAGCCTTGACTAGATGAACCTTTGTTGGCAAAGTAATGTCTCTGCTTTTGAATATGCTATCTAGGTTGGTCAGAACTTTCCTTCCAAGGAGTAAGCGTCTTTTAATTTCGTGGCTGCAGTCACCATATGTAGTGATTTTGGAGCCCAGAAAAATAAAGTCTGACACTGTCTCCACTGTTTCCCCATCTATTTCCCATGAAGTGGTGGGACCAGATGCCATGATCTTTGTTTTCTGAATGTTGAGCTTTAAGCCAACTTTTTCACTCTCCACTTTCACTTTCATCAAGAGGCTTTTGAGTTCCTCTTCACTTTCTGCCATAAGGGTGGTGTCATCTGCATATCTGAGGTTATTGATATTTCTCCCGGCAATCTTGATTCCAGTTTGTGTTTCTTCCAGTCCAGCGTTTCTCATGATGGATCACATAGTACTGCAGTATTTATTGGGGAAAAAAATCAGTGTATAAGTGGAGCCCAGCAGTTCAAACCTGTATTGTTCAAAGGCCAACTGTATGCAACTAAGTTTATATGGGAATCCTTCAGTTTTTAAGACTAGTTTTAAGATGATAACAGAGTTTTTAAGACTAGTTTTAAGATGATAACAGAGGAGATTCTTTTTTTCCAGATGAAATTATAGTCATATACATTGTGGCTCTCGATAAAATTACCTTGAAAGGAAGGACTCAGTCACTAACCCTTTGAAGGTACAGAAATGCATATTCCTGAAAGAACAATACAGAGGAGTAATTTACAAAGAGGAAAACTTTCTTATTGAAGACAAATACAATTTCTTCAAATTTTATATTTGAAATTTTCTTACACTTTTCTCAAAAAGATTTGTGTTATTAAGTTTGTTAATAATTGATAATGAAATGATTCCTTTTAAAGAATGCTAGTAATATCCCAAACCATGGAGTAAGAATGTCTCTCTTTAGTATCAGAAAATTTAAAAAGCTTATTTTTTATAAGCAGTTGCCTTTCAGAAACTAGAGTTAATCTTTTCTATTGCTTTGAAACATTTCTCTTTTTGTTTTCATAGAATAATGTAGTAGACAATCTAGAATACATTTTTTTCTTTTTATACATAAAGTGATAGTTTATTGTTATGAAAATGTAATGAATATGAAATGACAAGGGAAATGAAGAACTAAGATGGCACAAGTGATACACAATTAAGCCCATGAAAACAGCCAAACTTAGATTTGATGAGCATAAAAATAGTGAAAGACATTTGAGACCCAAGTTCAATCCCTGGGTTGGGAAGGGCCCCTGGAGAAGGAAATGGCAACCCACTCCAGTTTTCTTGCCTGGAAAATCCTATGGATAGAGGAGTCTGGCAGGTTACCATTCATGGGGTCACAAAAGAGTTGGACACGACTTAGTGACTAAACAACAACAATGGTCACATTCATACTTAGATTCCAGGATTTAATACAGTGGGTTATGGAGGGGTAAAGAGAAGCTGATCAGTAACAAACAATAAAGCCAGGATGGGTAAAAGTGTTATACCTTCAGTAAAAGGGGAGCAGAATATGTCTATCTATTGCCAAAATGAGACCAAAAGAAGCCACATTTTCTCTGTTATGCTCTGAGTAGAAGAACACTTTGTAATTATCATCATCATCACCATCACCATCATTTTCATCAGTATCATCATCATTTATCACCATGTTCCAAATTTTGTTACTGCAGACCTACTCCCAGATAGACCAGGAACTCTATGTTATCTTCCCACACACCACCACTTTTTGGGGAAACTCAAACCAAGAAATACCACTGGAATGTTCCTAGGTTTGCAGCTTCCTTGAAGCTAGGAAGAAACAAACCTCAGATTATCCTGAGTAAAGTGTGCTCACCTGTGGCCACTTGGGATTGCCCCGTGTTAACTCTTCAATGGTTAAAATTTAGTCCAATTACATATGAACATATATATATATATATATATATATATATATATATATATAAAATAGACTACCATGGGAGAAAAATCAATAGAAAGAGAAATTTATTTAAACCACTCTTAAGAGAAAATGAAACTATGAGATACAGGACATAAAGTATATCTGTATGAAGCAATTTAAAGAGACAAAATATGAAGTCAATAAGCATGGTAGAGGGATTGCCAAAATGACCAGTATCAATGGAAAATGGATCAAAAAGAATTTCTAGGAAAAAAACAATCTTGCAAATAGGAGAAAGGACAAGTGATATACAACTGAAGAGCATCAATAGCTTGGAAATGAAAGCTGAAGGAATTCCCAGTATTCAGCATGGAAAGCTAAAGAAACAAAAAATGTAAAAGAGATGTTGAGACATGGAATATGGAATGACAAGGTCTACTGAGATACTGTGATGTAATAAGAACTGTATATATGACCTTGGTCCTGGTTCCTGGCACAGAGTTCCTAAAACCTTTGTAATCTCCTGAGAGATAGGGTGGCAGGAACATCGATTGTTATAATATTTGGTCTTAGTTGCCAGTTCCTGACACAAGAGCTTGTAAGACCCTCAGAATCACCCAGTGATGAATCTCTAATTCTGTGCTAATTCAATGACTTGTGGCTGGGGACTGCAGATAGCTTCAGGATTGAGGACTAACTGAGTGATTAGAGATTTCAGCCCCACCTGCAACCTCCAGGTCAGAAAGAGAGGCTGGA
Organism: Bubalus kerabau; assembly: GCF_029407905.1. Lineage (NCBI taxonomy): Eukaryota > Metazoa > Chordata > Mammalia > Artiodactyla > Bovidae > Bubalus > Bubalus kerabau. Next base: position 36,281,414 of record NC_073639.1, on the reverse strand, counting down.
GACTCAATTAATCACCAATAGCCAATGATTTAGCCAATCTTGCCTTAATGATGAAACCTCCACAAAAGCCCTAAACAATAAGCTCTGGAGAGCCTTTGGGTTGGTGAACACATCCACACACTGGAAGGATGGTGCACCTCACCTCCAGTGGTTAGAAGCTCCTGCACTTGAGAGGCTTCCAGATCTCACTCTATGTACCTCTTCACCTGGCTCTTCATCTGTGTCCTTTATAATATTCTTGATAATAACCCAATAAGTGTAAATAAATGTTTCCCTGAATTTTGTGAGCCATTCTAGCAAATTATTAAACTGGAGGAGTTGCGGGAACACCCAACTTTGTAGCAAAATTGGACAGAAGTGTTAGTACTCTGGACTTCCCACATGGCTCAGTGGTAAAGAAACCGCCTGCCAATGCAGGAGATTCTGGAGATGTGAGTTTGATCCCAGGGTTGGGAACTTGGGAAGATCCCCTGTAGAAGGAAATGGCAACGCCACTCAAGTATTCTTGCCTGGAAAATTCCATGGACAGAGGAGCCTGGCAGGCTACAGTCCATAAAGACACAGAAAGTCAAAGACTACTGAGTGACAGTATGCACACATGCACACGTGTAACTACTCTAGGGACCCATATACTAGGAACTGGCATATGAAGAGGGGCGTGTCCTGTGGGACTCAGTCCTTCATCTGCAGGGTCTGTGCTAACTCCAGTTGGTTAGTATCAAAACTGAATTAAACTGTTGGACACCCAGTTGGTATCTTCAGAGAATCAGAGAGTTGGTTAGTATGGGAAAAAGAAAACAAGCATTTGGTGTCAGAAGTGTTATGAGTAATGGAAATAGGCTTCTTTAATCCACATAACTATAGTGGGAGTTACTGAAGAAGGTAAGAGAGAACAAAACAAATAGACAATATTAGCAAAAATAATGGCTGAAAAATTTCCAAAATTAAAGATAAAAATTTTGTCCCAGCCATAAGGTAATGGAGTAATATATCTCAAGAATAATACTCCAAAAGAAATCCACATCTAAGTTAATCATAATGAAACTACAAAATGTCAAAGGCAAAGACATGAAGAGCCTAGACAAAACCAGGGCACATCACCTAAAACAAATAAAATCAATGTTTCTGGAAAGTTTCTCACCAGTAACAATGAAACATAAGACTTCCAAATTCTCTGGGAATGTATCTGCCTGGGCATTTGTATCCTAGAAAAATAATTTTTCAATAGAAATTTCAAATTAAAAACTTTTTAATATAAACTAGAGAGTTTACAATGAATCAAACCTCAATAAAGAAACCTATAAATTACCTAGTTTAAAAGAAAGAAAAATGATACCATGAGGAATATCTATAGTCAGAAACGGTGAAAAAAGACATAGATAAAGAATAATGTAACAAACCTCATTTGAATAAAAATTGTACACTAATGAACAATCCATGAGGTTAAAATAATACAGGATGAATGAAAATCTGAACAAACATGACATTTTCAGCTGGGATTTATGGTTGAAGTATTCTAAGAAGCGTTATGTGTGAAGAGAGTATATGAGTATTAAATTCAGTGGTAGACTTTAAAGATATGCTTGGCAAAATTAAAATCTAAACCACTGGAAAATACACACAGAGTACATATTTTACAAACTAGAAGGACAATGTGAACTTTAAAATAAAGCGTCATAACAAACGAAGGCAAGGAATAAGTAGGAAAACCTTAGAAAAACGGGAAAACACAAAATATATCAGAAATATACAAGAATATATTGAGAATCACAATACATGTAAATTGATTAAATATACTATTTTAAATTGATTAGCTATATCTTTTAAGCATCTATATACCATTTTGCAAAAAAAGTCAGATATGCTATTTATGAGAGGCACACCTTTAATATATGGGAAGAATAAGTTGAAGAAATAGAAATGCTAAAAATAAATGCTTTCAAAAATATGAGAAAATATTTACAAAAAGAGAGTTGAAAAAATTGTGTTAATATAAAAAAGCAGAGTGTGACAAAAGATTTATTAGCAGAAAAGGTAATTATAAAGTGATACATTAAAAGAATAAGTTAATTACAATTCAAATTTGAATATATCAAATTAAACAATCTTAAAGTATTAAGAGAAATTAAAAAGTACAGAATCAGAGTTTTTTGTTATTCAGTTCAGTCACTCAGTCATGTCCGACTCTTTGCGACCCCATGAACTGCAGCACGCCAGGCCTCCCTGTCCATCACCAATTCCCAGAGTTCAACCAAACCCATGTCCATTGAGTCAGTGATGCCATGTAACCATCTCATCCTCTGTTGTCCCCTTCTCCTCCTGCCCTCAATCTTTCCCAGCAACAGGGTCTTTTCAAATGAGTCAGTTCTTCGCATCAGGGGGCCAAAGTATTGGAGTTTCGGCTTCAACACCAATGCTTCCAATGAACACCCAGGTCTGATCTCCTTTAGGATGGACTGGTAGGATCTCCTTGCAGTCTAAGGGACTCTCAAGAGTCTTCTCCAACACCACAGTTCAAAAGCATCAATTCTTCAGTGCTCATCCTTCTTTATAGTCCAACTCTTATATCCATATGTGACCACTGGAAAAACCATAACCTTGACTAGACAGACCTTTGTTGGCAAAGTAATGTCTCTGCTTTTGAATATGCTATCTAGGTTGGTCATAACTTTCCTTCCAAGGAGTAAGCGTCTTTTAATTTCATGGCTGCAATCACCATCTGCAGTGGTTTTGGAGCGCAGAAAAATAAAGTCTGACACTGTTTCCACTGTTTCCCCAACTATTTGACATGAAGTGAAGTGATGGGACCAGATGCCATGATCTTAGTTTTCTGAATGTTGAACTTTAAGCCAACTTTTTCACTCTCCTCTTTCACTTTCATCAAGAGGCTCTTTAGTTCTTCTTCACTTTCTGCCATAAGGTTGGTGTCATCTGTGTGTATAGGATATTGGTATTTCTCATGGCAATCTTGATTCTATCTTGTGCTTCCTCTAGCCCAGCATTTCACATGATGCACTCTGCATGTAAGTTAAATAAGCAGGGTGACAATATACAGTCTCGATGTACTCCTTTCCCATTTGGAACCAGTCTGTTGTTCCATGTCCAGTTCTAACTGTTGCTTCCTGACCTGCATACAGGTTTCTCAAGAGGCAGGTCAGGTGGTCTGGTATTCCCATCTCTTTCAGAATTTTCCACAGTTTATTGTGATGCACACAGTCAAAGGCTTTGGTATAGTCAATAAAGCAGAAATAGATGTTTTTCTGGAGCTCTTTTGCTTTTTTGATGATCCAGCGGATGTTCACAATTTGATCTCTGGTTCCTCTGCCTTTTCTAAAACCAGCTTGAACATCTGGAAGTTCCCGGTTCATGTATTGCTGAAGCCTGGCTTGGAGAATTTTGAGCATTACTTTACTAGCGTGTGAGATGAGTGCAACTGTGTGGTAGTTTGAGCATTCTTTGGCATTGCCTTTCCTTGGGGTTGGAATGAAAACTGACCTTTTCCAGTCCTGTGGCCACTGCTGAGTTTTCCAAATTTGCTGGCATATTGAGTGCAGCACTTTCACAGCATCATCTTTCAGGATTTGAAATAGCTCAACTGGAATTCCATCACCTCCACTAGCTTTGTTCATAGTGATGCTTTCTAAGGCCCACTTGACTTCACATTCCAGAATGTCTGGCTCTAGGTGAGTAATCACACCATCCTGGTTATCTGGGTCATGAATATCTTTTTTTGTACAGTTCTCCTATGTCTTCTTGCCACCTCTTCTTAATATCTTCTGCTTCTGTTAGGTCCATACCATTTCTGTCCTTTATCGAGCCCACCTTTGCATGAAATATTCCCTTAGTATCTCTAATTTTCTTGAAGAGATCTCTAGTCTTTCCCATTCTATTGTTTTCCTCTATTTATTTGCACTGATCGCTGAGGAAGGCTTTCTTATCTCTCTTTGCTATTCTTTGGAACTCTGCATTCAAATGGATATATCTTTCCCTTTCTCCTTTGCTTTTCACTTCCCTTCTTTTCACAGCTATTTGTAAGGCCTCCTCAGACAGCCATTTTGCTTTTTTGCATTTCTTTTTCTTGGGGATGATCTTGATTCCTGTCTCCTGTACAATGTCACGAACCTCCGTCCATAGTTCATCAGGCACTCTGTCTATCAGATCTAGTCCCTTAAATCTATTTCTGACTTCCACTATATAGCCATAAGGGATTTGATTTAGGTCATACCTGAATGGTCTAGTGGTTTTCTCCACCTTCTTCCATTTCAGTCTGAATTTGGCAATATTGTTATTAACTTATAACAAAATTACATTATAGTATACAAGATAGATTATTTCATTCTTTCTTAAATTTCAATGTTCATGTAAGAACCAATTCAAGATTGTGTTAAAATGCAGATTCTGATGGAGTAGAATTGGTGTGGGGACTGTAATTCTGAATTTCTAAGAAGCTCTCTCCTGATGTTACTAGTAGGTGGATTACAATTTAATGAAGACAGTGTAGAGGAATAATCTTCTCTGTATATAGAGTCTCAAGAAGTCCACTTAAGCATTAGCTTTGTATTAATGCACTTGGATATTTGAACGCTGGCAAAATGAATTGCTGATTGTATACAAAGGAAGAAAACTGGGGAAAGATGTGTAGATAGATCCATGTAAGTGAATATAGAGTGTGTCAAGTGAGTGCCACAGAAAGCAGCCACTGCAGAGAAGACATTTGACAAAACAGGTGGAAAACGTAACATATGATGGTGTCAGCAAGTCTCTGATCCTGAGCCCCTGAGAGTTTGCATAACAGGTCTATGAACAGAGTGATCATAGAGGTGGAGGATAAGCATGGACCGGCCACATGGGCTTTTTCAATAAGACCAATCTAACTATTGCCACTTCAGCATACCTAACATGCTAGCAGCAAAAATTAATGTTGAGCTCTTGATGTGGAACCACTTCACAAGAAGACCAAGTAATTCCTTGGCAACAAGTCATGTGAATGGGACTTGCTTCTACCCTGAATGAGCAGCAGTGTGAACTCCAGATGTATATTGTATTCTCTTGCTTGTACTGCTTCTACCAGCATTATCACCCAAAGTTTAGGTAAAGTATCCCTGGTAGCTCAAACAGTAAAGAATCTGCTTGAAGTACAGGAGACCTGGGTTTGATCCCTGGGTCAGGAATATCCCCTGAAGAAGGAAATGGCAATCCACTCCAGTATTCTTGCCTGGAGATGTCCATGGACATAAGAGCCTGGTGGTCTACAGTTCATGGGGTCATGAAGAGTTGAACACGACTGAGTGACTGACCCTTGATTTGTTGATACATGATCAATAACTCATAACATCCCTTCAATGAAAGAATATGTTACATAGTAAAATAAGTACATCAGTGGGTGTATGAACAAATACCAATTAGAATGCTGTTAATGGCCCACTGAAAATCCAGTTACAACCAGGATGCACAAACATTTTCTGCACAGTGAATACTTCATGTTTCATATGCCCCAGGATCTATGTTACACCTAATTCTGCAGTTACAGTGGGGAAACAGCCAGAGATGACACATAACATAATTGTAGTATCTGTGCTTCAATAAAACTTTATTTACAAAAGTAGTTGGTGGCTAGATTTAGTTTGTTGATCTTTGAGCTTCGGCATCATCTTGAGAATGACTGTCTATATTTGGACATCACCTTTAGAACACGCTAAAGCTGGTTTTAGAAAAGGCAGAGGAACCAGAGATCAAATTGCCAACATCTGCTGGATCATCAAAAAAAGCAAGAGAGTTCCAGAAAAACATCTATTTCTGCTTTATTGACTATACCAAAGCCTTTGACTGTGTGGATCACAATAAACTGGAAAATTCTGAAAGAAATGGGAATACCAGACCACCTGACCTGCCTCTTGAGAAATGTGTATGCAGGTCAGGAAGCAACAGTTAGAACTGGACATGGAACAACAGACAGGTTCCAGATAGGAAAAGGAGTACGTCAAGGCTGTATATTGTCACCCTGCTTATTTAACTTATATACAGAGTACATCATGAGAAACGCTGGACTGGAAGAAGCACAAGCTGGAATCAAGATTGCTGGGAGAAATCTCAATAACCTCAGATATGCAGATGACACCACCCTTATGGCAGAAAGTGAAGAGGAACTCAAAAGCCTCTTGATGAAAGTGAAAGAGGAGAGTGAAAAAGTTGGCTTAAAGCTCAACATTCAGAAAACAAAGATCATGGCATCTGGTCCCATCACTTCATGGGAAATAGATGGGGAAACAGTGGAAACAGTGTCAGACTTTATTTTTGGGGGCTCCAAACCACTGCAGATGGCGATTGCAGCCATGAAATTAAAAGACGTTTACTCCTTGGAAGGAAATTATGACAACCTAGATAGCATATTCAAAAGCAGAGACATTACTTTGCCAACGAAGGTCTGTCTAGTCAAGGCTATGGTTTTTCCTGTGGTCATGTATGGATGTGAGAGTTGGACTGTGAAGAAAGCTGAGTGCCGAAGAACTGATGTTTTGAATGTGGTGTTGGAGAAGACTCTTGAGAGTCCCTTGGACTGCAAGGAGATCCAACCAGTCCATTCTGAAGGAGATCAGCCCTGGGATTTCTTTGGAAGGACTGATGCTGAAGCTGAAACTCCAGTACTTTGGCCACCTCATGCGAAGAGTTGACTCATTGGAAAAGACTCTGATGCTGGGAGGGATTGGGGGCAGGAGGAAGAGTGGATGACAGAGGATGAGATGGCTGGATGGTATCACTGACTCGATGGATGTGAGTTTGAATGAACTCTGGGAGTTGTTGATGGACAGGGAGGCCTGGCATGCTGTGATTCATGGGGTCACAAAGAGTCGGACACAACTGAGCGACTGAACTGAACTGAACTGAACTAGACAGCATATTAAAAAGCAGAGACATTACTTTGTCAGCAAAAGTCTGTCTAGTCAAGGCTATGGTTTTTCCAGTGGTCCTGTATGGATGTGGGAGTTGGACTATAAAGAAAGCTGAGCACCGAAGATTTGATGCTTTTGAACTGTGGTGTTGGTGAGGACTCTTGAGAGTCCCTTGGACTGCAAGGAGATCCAACCAGTCCATCCTAAAGGAGATCAGTCCTGGGTGTTCACTGGAATGACTGATGTTGAAGTTAAAACTCCAATACTTTGGCCCCCTGATGTGAAGAACTGACTCATTTGAAAGGATCCTGATGCTGGGAAGGATTGAGGGCAGGAGGAGAAGGGGACGACAGAGGATGAGATGGTTGGATGGCATCACCGACTTAATGGACATGAGTTTGAATAAACTCCGGGAGCTGGTGATGGACAGGGACGCCTGGTGTGCTGGAGTTCATGGGGTCGCAAAGAGTCAGACACGACTGAGTGACTGGACTGAACTGAACTGAAAAGAAAGAAAGATAGGGCTAAGTTGTGTCTGACTCTTGTGATCCTATGAACTGTAGCCTGTCAGATTCCCCTGTCCATGGGATTCTCCAGGCAAGAATACTGAAGTGGGTTGTCATTTCCTTCTCCTGGGGATCTTCCTGACCCAGGGATCAAACTCACATCTTCTGCATGTCAGGCAGATTCTTTACTGCTGAGTCAACAGGGAAACCGTTAGATACTGCTGAATTTAAGTGTTCCCAAGGTGAGGAACATGGCCAACAATGGGGCACAGTGGGTGAAGCTATGGTTATAATCTGATGGCTTTCAATTCCTTATTCAATTCTTGGTCAAAGAACACCATAGCTGATGTGTAGCCCCACTTTTAGACAGCCACTTTGCACAGACTTTCTGTACAGTTCTCAGGAAGTTTTAGCAGAATTGTGCCCCTAGAATCCAGCATGATGACTGGACAATTTACACAAACTCTGATATGTCTGTTATCCCTGAATCAGTCTCCCTGATTCTTCATCCCTACTGTTTGGGCTGACCTCCAAAATACACTACCTGAGCAAACATTTCACTTCAGCTTCTCTTAATGAAAAACTAAGCTAAGAAAATTAATACAATAATAATGCCCAGAGTTTAATATAGAGTGTTATAAAAGATAACTAGAAAAGACATTAATAAATTACAACATGCAATCTGGAAACTTATAAGGCATATATTCTTAAAAAACTGAAACGAGAAGACATTGACCTCCTGATGTTTTATACCTGAGAAAGGATTGATTGAATCATTCATTTAAAATTCTTTCATGAGAAGAAAAACAAGAACAAAACAGAAACAGTCTGTCTGGGTCTGTCAAAATATTAAGAATATTTTTGAAGAGTCTGTCAAAATATTAAGAAAAACATAGAAAGAAAACAAAGAAATGGTATATTTTTCAAATTTGTTAAACAAGTTTCTGAAACCTTGATACCAAAACCACACTAAGTTCTCTTAATCAGTTTCTTTTAACCAAGGCCTTTGATTACTACTATAAGTTTCCATATCAGCATATTAAAGGTGGAAAAAGAAATCACGTGCTTATTTCAGTAGATTCACCAAAAGCATGCATAAATCTCAACATTTATTAATCACAGAGAGTAATCACAAATAAAAGAGAAACTTCTTGAACTTATAAAGGATAATTACTGAAAACCTAAAGTAAATACAACACTCATTTGAATTGATAAAACATTTAAAACACTGTCTTTAAGGTCAGAAATATGTGTGCCCACTACCCCCAATTTTATTCAACATAATACTTTAGGTTTCAGCGAGCATAACAATAGTCACAAAAAGATACAAAATAAATGAGTATAGATAAAGAAACTAATATTTTAAATTGATGTGATTATATTTAGAAAACCAAAATAGTCTGAAAAAAGTTATCAGATTTAATGCTTTATTTTAGCCAGTATATATTACATAACAATATCACTAAAACATAAGATATTTATGACTGCTCTTAAGTTCTTTTTAATAATTATTATTTTTTTCCTTTCTAAAAAAGGATTTAACACTCCTGGATGAAAAAGTAAATGATGGATTATACCAGGCATTGTTTACCTTCCAAATGATGAACTACTGTACAAAATCAAGGTTTTCCTTTTTTTGTGTTTGATAGTGAAAGATAGTGAGTAAAGGGAAAAATAAGATTTAGAGAAAAACATGAAAAATGCAAGATGAACATATTAGAGGAAGACATTGTGCTTTGTGTAAGAAAACAGTGTTTTCTCATCTCTACTCTATGCCTCTTCTAGCAAGGACTCGTCCCCATGTACTCAGGGATAAAGTTTTGGATGTAAATTACATTCACTTACACAAGAACTTGAAAGTGAGACAGAGGTCATCTTGTGGCAGCAAGCTCACAGAGATGCAGGACTCTGTGACAGAAGGGGCCATGCAGCGGATGTTGTCACCAGCATTGCGGTGTGGGTAGGGAAGTTGCGGACTGAGTTATAGTGATCACAACAGCAGTAATCTGAACACTGAATTGCAAATAGGGCACTGTGGCCTTTAACCCCAACGATCCAATAGTTAGCTCAGCTTTTGATCCTCCAGAACCTTTTAATGTATTAGTATACACTTACTTTCCCTGATCTATCTAAAGCTACTATCTATTCCTCTGCTAATTCATGGCCAAGAGGGTGACATTCTTCTGGTTGTTTAATTTCTTTTCATGCTAAGTACTCATGGCTTATCTACTCTCCCACTGAAACTGAGGTACCCCTTTTTCAATCAAGGACAGTTTTTTTCAATGATGTAATTAATTTATTTACTGGAGAAATCTTCAGCTAATGCTGAATTCCACACCTCTGAAGCTACCTAAAATTATAATTTTGTTGTCCTTATGTAAATAAAATTAAATGCAAAGACCAATTTTAGGTAAAAAGGAAAGCAGTAATATCTCAGGCATCAAATCATCTCTTGGTTTGGTGATATGCCAGAATTTAGCACGTCTGCCAAATATTCATCTCTCTGTGTGCCATGGCTAATGCATTTGCCAAACATTCCAGGTGTCAATTGCTTTACTTATGCTTTGTTGGAAGGGATAAAAAGAAACACACTAGGAAATATTGCCAATTAAGAAAAATAGCTTTTTTAATGGAAACGTATCATTTTCTCCTTAAATTCCACTGGGTACTTAGCTTTCAGGTTTTCATATGTTTTACAGATTCAAAGATGATTTTCCAGTTTGGCAAGTGTATAGTTTGGCCACATTTGAATATGTGCATAAGAAAATACATTTACTGGACAGATCAACCTTGGTTTCTGTCCCTCTAGGGGAAACTACTCCATCTCCACCATTGGCGGAGTAAAGCCCAGAGTGACCCTGGTCAATATCTCATAATCTGCTCAAGAGTCACATGTAGTGAGTTCACTGTAGACAGCTGACCCAATCACAGGTAACAAAGAGTATTACTAAGGATCTATAAACTGTCTGGTACCTAACAATCTATCCAAAAAGTATGATGATTATCTAGGTCACTGATATATTCTTTCTTAAGAATTGAACTAGTCTAGTCTGTTAGTAGTTGGAAAACTGAGAAGACCAAGAAATTGATGTAGAAGTTGAAGAATTAAGCTTGTTCAATTTAAACAAAAAATTTTTTGATGCTATGTTTTGAAAGTGTCTAAGACCATTTGACAATTAAAAGACACTTGTTTCTCAGAAGAAACGCTCTGACCAACCTAGACAGCATACTAAAAAGCAGAGACATTACTTTGCTGACAAACGTCTGTCTAGTCAAAGCTATGGTTTTTCCAGTAGTCATACGTGGACATGAGAGTCGGACCATAAAGAAAGCTGAGAGCCGAAGAATTGATGTTTTTAAACTGTGGCGTTGGAGAAGCCTTGAGAGTCCCTTGGACTGCAAGGAGATCAAACCAGTCAATCCTAAAGGAAATCAGTCCTGCATATTCATCGGAAGGACTGATGCTGAAGCTGAAACTCCAATACTTTGGCCACCTGATGCAAAGAGCTGACTCACTAGAAAAGACCCTGAGGCTGGGAAAGATTGAAGGCAGGAAAAAGAGACAACAGAGGATGAGATGGTTGGATGGCATCATTGACTTGATAGACATGAGTTTGAGCAAGCTTTGGGAGTTGGTGATGGACAGGGAAGCCTGGCATGCTGCAAGTCTATGGGGTGACAAAGAGTCAGAAACAACTGAGTGACTAAACTGAACTGAACTGAAGACTATTTTAACAATACAGATTATAAATGAATCAAATACTAAATATAGTAGACATTTAAAAAATATTATTTCATTTGAAGAGTCCGACTCTTTGTGACCCCATGGACTACACAGTCCATGGAATTCTCCAGGCCAGAACACTGGAGTGGGTAGCCATTCCCTTCTCCAGGGGATCTTCTCAACCCAGGGATCGAACCCAGGTCTCCCACATTGCAGGCTGATTCTTTACCAGCTGAGTCACTGGGGAAGCCCCTAAGATATTACTCTTGAATTCAGAATTCCAAATCCTTTGTAATTTGGTTCACAGTAGTCACCGTACAATTTAAATTGTTTCAGTTGATTGGCATAAGATCTTAATTCCATATTAGGAATCCATCATATTCTCTCAATAACTCATCTAGATGGTGCATACTAGTACAGCACTTTAAATCATATGCATAAAATTTATTTATTAAGAAACCATATCTATATTTGTGTATGTGTAGACATTGGATAATTTGCATATATTTAAGTATTTGACATAAAATGTATACATGTGAGTATACACATGCCCACAAAAAATGAACGTGCTTCTGCATTGGTTTTGGTTGTGCCATGTCTTCATGTCACCCCCATAATTCTTGGTACATGCAGGATATACATTCAAAATATCCCACATTCAAATTAGTTATAGATTGTGGCATCACTATTATTCAAATAAAATAAACTTTATTATATATTTTTTTTCCTTTCTGAAAAATTTGTCTATTCATTTAAGCATGTGCAACAAAGAGTTATGCAGAAGCCACAGGATTCCAGCCTAGGCTGCCAGATCAGCTTAATCACCCCTGGAGGGAAATAGAGTGACAGTTGTCTAAGCTTGATCACACTTACATTCTCATCCAGTCAGTTAATCCTGTTTAACCAACTGTTATTATGAAGAGTAAAAAGGATCCTACCTTCTGGCAGCTCACTACACGGTTTGGAAAACAAAAGCAGATATAAAGAAATATAACCCAATACAGGCTATGATGGGAATTAAAATAGAATTACAGACAAATTGCAAAGACAGAACAAGAGAAGGAAAGATTATTTTTGATTGGTAATATAGGCCAAAGGCTTAGAAGACGTGACTTGAATTTGACTTTAAAGGAAATGGAGGACTTTACTGTTTTAAACTTCGCAAGCAGATTATGTTGACATACACTGTTTCAGTTTTCACTTAACTTCCTTTTGGTTGGCCTCTCTCCTATACCCTTCATATATTTATAGACAGTCCAAAATTTAACAGCATATCTGTTTTCTACCATATTTCTCACATTATCCAGAATCCCTCTTCATTTGATAATTAGTTTACAAATTTCAAAAAGAGTTTTGAGATATCTGTAGTCTGCTTCTTTATATATTTTTTTTTTCATGTTTCACTTCAAGTTTTTGGTAGAAAACATTATTCTAATTTTCCCTAATTTACTACTAATAAGAAGACCCATCTACCAAGCAATTTGTACGTAGCTTTCATTCCCAACTTTGGTAAATTATTTTTGATTCACAATTTCTAGACCCCCCTTTACGTATGTTCTATACATTTTTTGTATTTTTTTAGTTCAGTATGTTTGTTATGAGTCAAAAATTTCATATTAATCAAAACAGTGTTCTGTCTCGTGCTGTAGCCCATGCTTATCTGTGGCAAAAAAGAACAGATACAAAGCAAAAATTGAGATCATTTCAGCCAGTATACTGTCCTCAATTATTTGATATTTCAGTTAAAAGAATTATAGACCTAAAATTTTCAGATAATTTCCTAAATGAAGCAAAATGTCACATTCTAATATGCCCAGAAGAGACTGTCACTCTTTGTCTAATTTACTATGCCGAATAATATCATGAATTCTTCCAAGGTATAATGATGACATTTAGCTCTTTAGTGTTTCAGTACATCAGAAACAATCATAGAATTATTCCAAGCTATATTGAATTGAATTTTAAATTCAGTTAAGCTGCAGTTTTATCATCACAGCTAAACTACTCATTTTCTTTAACTGTGTTTTATAGTCTTGTTATTAAGTTCCTAAAGTACTGTTTTGTTCCCCCTTGGGCATCTTACCTTATTATGTTTGTACAGCCTTTCCCACCAAACCTATTTTTTATTATTATTAATACTGTTTAATATCTTCTAAATGGTAACTTAGTGGCTTAATACATTTTTAGAAAACTCCATGGGCTCATCATTACTACCAGAGAGGAACTGTTCACAAAAGAATAACACTTATTGCTGTGTGTTCCAGTCTAGAAGATCCCCAATAAAGTGCAGAACTACAAATGCTGCAAACATAACATAAATGCTTTAATGTTAAGAATGCTTCCTTCCAGTTTTGTTATCAATAATTTCAGCTTTATTCATGTACATTCTTTAAGTGTGTTTCAGTAAACAGCTCATTGCATAAACTGCACTGGTGTGGAAAGTTAAATAATCTACTTTTCGGGGGATTATTGTAAATGGTTCTGTGCTAACCGTGGTTGGTTAGGACTTGAAAAGCTCCTTGGACACAGATAAGCTTAGAAGCTAAATAGGGTTCTGACTTACATATAGGTCCAATGAGACTCCAAACTATCCTGACATTATTATTCCTGTTTTGGGGTGTAATCAAAGTGAATACTCTAAGCAACAGAAGAATCCTCACACAAACTCCTCAAGTGGAGCCACTGCTGTCTGCCACCATAAAAAAATTATAATAGTATGCGAGACAGCAAAAGAATGGCATTCAAACATGTATAATATCATATATGAAACGAATCGCCAATCCAGGTTCGATGCATGATACAGGATGCTTGGGGCTGGTGCACTGGGATGACCCAGAGGGATGGTACAGGGAGGGAGGTGGGAGGGGGGTTCAGAATGGGGAACACATGTATACCCGTGGCAGATTCATGTTGATGTATGGCAAAACCAATACAATATTGTAAAGTAATTAGTCTCCAATTAAAATAAATAAATTTATAATAAAAAATAAAAAAATAAGTGAAATAGTCTACATAGGTAAAGAGAGTACAAAAGGAAATAATGACTATAATTTAAAAACAAAAAAACCCCTCAAACTATGAAAATACAACATAAGATAAATACATAATTTCATGGCTATACTATAATCTTAAAAGAATAATGTTATATTTATGATAGTGAGACATCACTCTATACATTTTTGTTGAAAGAAAAATGGTTCTTACTTATGCTTTTTGGACAAGAAAAAATTTCTGGGGACTTGCCTGGTGGTCCAGTGGTTAAGAATCTGCCTTACCATTCAGGGGACATGGATTTGATCTCTAGTTAGGGAACTAAGATCCCACATGCCACAGAGCAACTAAGCCCCCATGTCACAACTACAGAGTCCTTGCCCCACAACAAAAGATTCTGCATTACACAAGGAAGGTCCTGCATGCCGCAACTAAGACCCATTGCAGCCAAATCAATAATTTTGTTTTAAATCCTGGAAAGAATCTAAAAGTTTAACAGAAAGTAGATTAAAACTGAAAAAAGGATAAAAGCTTTCTGTTACAGCTCTATTAGAAATTAGAAACTTTCAGAGGGGACATTTTGTTTTGTTGAAATTGTACATAATGTTACACAATGTGAGAAATGATAGGGACTTTAGAGTTCATATAAACATTTTTAAGGCTTTGAGTGACAGAAGACAGACTAGCATTTTATCTTCTAGATCCCAGCCCAGTTCTTTTCCTTGACATTAAAATGCTCTTCAGAGAACAAGTAGAAGGTAGATTGGAGACAAAATTAAATAAAGATATAGAAACAAGATACGTGTGTGTGTGTGTGTGTGTGTGTGTGTGTGTAGGTATTTGCACATGTACACATGATTGAAATGACTATATGATATCAGTGGAATAGAAGTAATTCTATGTGATTAATGGCTAGCAATAGATTATACCAAGTTGACACCCTGGAAATCCATTCATTCTCTCAAGAGTCATTAAAGCCATTATGAATGTGTGTGAATGTGGGTATGTGTTAGGGGAGTTTATATTGTTTTATTTCAATCACTGGGTCCATTTCTTGCCCATGTATAAAAAGGCTTAATTATCATGTATTTGCTGATATTTTTATTGAATTGAAATGATAAAACATACATGAGTGTATAAATTCAAATACTGAGACATATTCCTAAAATTAATTATGATGTTTTGATTTTACTGGTTTATAGTTGACTTCAGAGCAAACCAGTTATCACGGCAAATTTGTAGGACAAAGAATGAGGACTCGACAACAGAAGATAATTCTCCAGGCAATGGTTACTGCTAGTCATGAAATTTCTTTCAACTGTCAGAACATATTTATGTGCACCAATATTGTAAACTTCTAAGGAAGGAAACAATTTTTGACAGTTTTGCTGACATGTCTCATTTGATTTAACCAAATATATCAGAATAACTAAGTCACTACCTAATTTTTCTTTCCTTGATGTGAAAACTCTTTTATAAATTATAGAAATGAAAAAAGACTGACAACATAGCATTATACTGTTTTGAGCAACAGGTGATAATGTCTAGAAATACTGAATTTCCTTTCAATCTAATATGTGACATGACAACATGTTCCTAGGATGTAGCTTCATTCCAAAGCATAGGACCCAAATTACATTAAATATTTTTCAATAGATTTTTTTATGATTATCATTTTTATTTCTACTTTGTAATTCTTTAGTGAAAAAAACATGACTTTTTTTATAAGGGATTTTAAAATGTAAATTATAAAACTAAGTCATACATTATTTGCTTAATTTAATACATTTTGATTAGTAGATGATACTTAGAACAATGGCATCTTCCTTGTTGATTCCCTCTGTATATACATGTGAAATAACTTTAATGTTCCATAGAGTTTCTTTTCAGATCATAAAATAACGCAAATTATATGTGTTAGATCTAACGTCATTTTACATATTTATGTTTTAGGAGCAATTATAAATAAAGAGTCCACTAGAACCAATGAATCAGGCATTTCCATGAGGCACTAATCAAAATGTAAAAGTAAGAAACTAGAGGCTTGCAGGGATTCCCCAGACTGCTTTTCATTTGATTTTACTGAAAATGTTATGGTGGTTCAAACCAAAAAAACTCATGAGTTTTATGGCATTCTGAAAAGTTTTAAATATAATAATATACAATAGCTATTTTAAATCACTTATTCATAATTCTAAAGTCATAAGAAGGTAGTATTTTAGATAGCTATTTATTTATTTTTTTTAATTTTATTTTATTTAACTTTACAATATTGTATTGGTTGTGCCATATATCAAAATGACTCTGCCACAGGTATACATGTATTCCCCATCCTGAACCCTCCTCCTTCCTCCCACCCCATACCATCCCTTTGGGTCATCCCAGTGAACTGCAGTTCTTTTTCATATTTTTTCATCTTTCCAAGATAAGTTGACTGAATATAGGATAAGAAGATATGTTAAATAATACATAAACTTTTTAAAATGAATTATTTTGGAGGCAAAATAAGAGTATACAAACAGATGCAAGCTGGAACAATGTCTTTAAATGTTAAAAGTCTGGTTTGCAAAGGTGAAACACAGAGTGAGGGATAAATTAGTAATTTGGGAGTAACATATACACACTACTATATGTAAAATAGGTGAACAACAAGGACAAAGGGAGCTATACTCCATATTTAGTAGTAACCTATATAAGAAAAGAATCTGAAAATCAATCTATATATATATATCTGAATCACTTTGCTATCTACCTGAAGCCAACAAAATATTGTAAATCAACTACACTTTAATGAAAATTAAATTACTTAATTTTAAAAAGGGAAAAAAAAAGTCTGGTTTGAAATGAGAAATTTAATACACATTTTTATCTTCTTCCAAAACCCTCCTGACAAAAGGATATAGTACATGTTTCTCCCACTGGGCCAAGTATTTTTAGTGAAAAGAACTGGGATTGAGTTACATATAAATCAGGAAAAAAAAAAAAAGGTGTCATGGGCTCCCCTTGTGGCTCAGCTGGTAAAGAATCTGCCTGCAATGCAGACCTGGGTTCAATCCCTGGGTTGGGAAGATCCCCTGGAGAAGGGAAAGGCTACTCACTCCAGTATTCTGGCCTAGAGAATTCCATGGACTGTATAGAACATCAGGTTGCAAAGAGTCAGACACGACTGAATGATTTTCACTTCACTTTGCATAAGAGAAAACTGAGATAGAGGTGGTGTTCATTCTTTCTCAGGTAGAGACTATTAGACTCTCATAAGCTTGGAATCTGCCCATCTAAGGTCAAATTTGGGGAAAGCAGAAACCAGAAATTTCCTCGCAAATTCTGAGACTGATGGAAAGGTCGTTCACTACCCAATTATTCTCCTCAGGCCTGTGATTGCAAAGCCACTGGCAACAAGATATTGCTTCTAAACTAGTGTCAGGCCAAGCCCTGTTCTGAAAAACAGTAACGACAACCAAAAAAAAAAAAAAAAAAACAACATAAATTTTCCTAAGGTGAGCCACAGTATACCTCCTGTGGCCTTTGAGAAATCTTTCTTATTTTGACTTGGGGATTGTAATGTGAAGTGATAAAGTCTATCTGCTTTTTTGCTGAAGTTTACCATAATACAAAGCTGATTGTATGCACATAATAGAATTTTCTGTCAGTGCTCCCATTCAAGGGAGAGGGTAGCCAGTGGGTTTATAAAAATGAAGCAGAGGAACCATAACCTAAACATTAACCTTTGGGGAGTACGCCTTGTGGGAAGAGTGGGCGATCATGTGACTTTTCATTGGCCATAAACAAGTATTATTTTTATAATCATAATAAATTACTCGCATTGAATGGAGAAGTATGGAGTATAATTGTTATTAAAAGAAAATGAAATATACCTCGCAGCATTTCTCACTTTACAGATCCTGTATATGGATTACATTTTATAAGCAAATACGATTTTACTGCCTGGTTCCAGTTATAATACAGGAAATGCTGATTACATATTTAGAGTAAATATTTAGAGTATTTTTTAAAGTTAATGCATTTTTTCCCTCAGAGAATGTGCATAATCATGTGGTAATAACTACCAAAAAAAATTTTTCCTGGCTATTAGGATCTGATAAAAACAACAGCACTAAGGTCATGTCACCTTTGCCAATAGGTTATTTTTAGCGTCCCAGGAAATGTCCCTTCATCAGTAGTGACTGCTGGCACAACAGCTTAACAACGTGCTTACACACAAGCATGTTTACGTGTGTAGTAAGGTTAAATTGAAGTAGAAATTACCCAAGATGAAGTCTGTTAAGTTAAGGCTGGAGGGGCATGGTAGGGTTCTTTCCTAATCTCGGCAGGATCAGCATTTTGGATCAGATAGTTCTTTGTTGTGGGGAAGTGGTCCCAGCATTGTTTAACAGCATCATTGGTCTTGACCCACCAGATGCCAGTAGTACCCACCAGGTGGTGACCAAAAACATCTCCAGACACTGCCAGATGTCCCTTGGCGATAGAGAACAATGATTCCAGAACCTTAAAAGACATCCTTTAATTGTCTTTATTACAACATGCTCCATCCTGCCTATGCCTGCAGTTCCTCTTGACTGTAATTTAGATGTTTTCGAAGGCAGAGATATTTGCATAGCACAGGTAATCTCTTCCTAATCTGGGGCCCTTGTGTTGCCATCTTCTGCATTTCCAGGTGGTTAATAAAAGAGACAGAAAGAATTCACTACCTTGTTTTAGTTGTCATTGTTATTCAACTCAGAAAAGTCTATCCAGAAAAGCAGGTATAAAGAGAAAGGGGAAATATAATGTTGTCTCTTCTCCTTGTCCTAAGTTATGTGTTCAGATCTGTTCAGACATCAATAATGACACCTATCTACCAGCACTTGCCCTAAGGAAGCTCAGATTTTCAGTTCTCTCTATACAGGAAATCACACAATAGAAACATTTTTCCTAGCTTTAAATAGAAAAAATTGGGTGCTTCACTCAATCACAGAATAAGGTGTTTTTAAAGGCGTCATATTTAAGAGAATTTATATTAGTAGAGGCAATCAAACATATATGTACACTTATGGGCATGTGTGCTAAGTCATTTCAGTTCAGTTCAGTTCAGTTCAGTCACTCAGTCATGTCCGACTCTTTGCGATGAAAGGTTGTTGTTGAATCACGCGAATACACCAGGATTCTTGGCTCCCGGAGGAGAAGAATTCAATCCGGGGCCAGAGACAAGGCTTGATAGCTCAGAGCTTTTGTGTAATAAAGTTTTATTAAAGTATAAAGGAGACAGAGAAAGCTTCTGACATAGGCATCAGAAGGGGGCAAAAAGAGTACCCCCTTGCTAGTCTTCAGCTGGATGTTATATAGTCACTAGCAGTCTGTTAATGAAAGAAAGGAATGTCTTGTAATTCAGAACAGCACCAGGCCCCTTGCCCATAAGATGCATTTTGGGATAATCTTGGGCCATAAAATAATTAACTTGAATCTTAAAGAAGGGCAGACCACCATACAAATAGTTTCATTTACATAGATTAGGGGAACAATATCTGAGTATAACATACTGGTTTGTCAAGTAGGTTTTGGGCCAAGAGGCGGAACCGACTTGGAGACAGAGTTTGGGGTAAAGGCGTAGTACATTAGCATAGCTTAAGACAAACATTTCCATAAGAAAAAGGCATTGGTTATCTCTAGGCTCAAGAATAGCTAACTTCAGGTGAAACCAGGTGTCATTATGGCAACACAGTATTTTAAGAGAAACCTCTCTTTAAATTTGTATAGAGAAGGAAAAAAATATTTCTAGTTTGTTTCCTCCTGCCGCTTAAGAGAGAGAAAAATGTCTGACACTTGCAGGCTATTTCCTCCATTTGGAGACCCCTGGCCTTCCTATCTGTTACCCTCTCAGCGACCTCATGGACTGCAGCACGCCAGGCCTCCCTGTCCATCAACAAATCCCAGAGTGTACTCAAACTCATGTCCATTGTGTCAGTGATGCCATCCAACCATCTCATCCTCTGTCATCCCCTCCTCCATCCTTCAATCTTTCCCAGCATCAGGGTATTTTCTAGTGAGTTAGTTCTTTGCATCATGTGGCCAAATATTGGAGTTTAAGCTTCAGTCATCAGTCCTTCCAATGAATATTCAGGCCTGATTTCCTTGAGGATTGACTGGCTGGATCTTCTTGCAGTCCAAGGGACTCTGAAGAGTCTTCTTCGACACCACAGTTCAAAAGCATCAATTCTTCGGCACTCAGCTTTCTTTATAGTCCAACTCTCACATCCATACATGACTAGTGGAAAAACCGTAGCCTTGACTAGACGGACCTTTGTTGGCAAAGTAATGTCTCTGTTTTTTAATATGCCGTCTAGGTTGGTCGTAACTTTTCTTCCAAGGAGCAAGCATCTTTTAATTTCATGGCTGATGTCACCATCTGCAGTGATTTTGGAGCCTCCCCCTGCCCCAAATAAAGTCTGTCACTGTTCCCATTGTTTCCCCATCTATTTGACGTGAAGTGATGGGATGGGATATGATGATCTTAGTTTTCTGAATGTTGAGTTCTAAGCCAACTTTTTCACTCTCCTCTTTCACTGTCAAGAGACTCTTTAATTCCTCTTCATTTTCTGCCATAAGGGTGGTGTCATCTGCAAATCTGAGGTTATTGATATTTCTCCCAGCAATCTTGATTCCAGCTTGTTCTTCTTCCAGCCCAGCATTTCTCATGATGTACTTTGCATATAAGTTAAATAAGCAGGGTGACAATATACAGCCTTGATGTACTCCTTTTCCTATTTGGAACCAGTCTGCTGTTCCATGTCCAGTTCTAACTGTTTCTTCTTGACCTGCATACAGATTTCTTGGGAGGCAGATCAGGTGGTCTGGTATTCCCATCTCTTTCAGAATTTTCCATAGTTTGCTGTGACCCACACAAAGGCTTTGGCATAGTCAGTAAAGCAGAAATAGATGTTTTTCTGGAACTCTCTTGCTTTTTTGATGATCCAATGGATGTTGGCACTTTGATTTCTAGTTCCTCTGCCTTTCTAAATCCAGCTTGAACATCTGGAAGTTCACAGTTCACCTACTGTTGAAGCCTGACTTGGAGAATTTTGAGCGTTACTTTGCTAGCATGTGAGATGAGTGCAATTGTGTGGTAGTTTGAGTATTCTTTGGGATTGGAATGAAAACTGACCTTTTACAGTCCTGTGGCCACTGCTGAGATTCCAAATTTGCTGGCATATTGAGTGCAGCATTTTCACAGCATCATCTTTTAGGATTTGAAATAGCTCAGCTTGAATTTCATCACCTCCACTATCTTTGTTCCTAGTGATCCTTCCTAATGCCCACTTGCCTTCCCATTCCAGGATGTCTGGCTCTAGGTGATTGATTACACCATCCTGATTATCTGGGTTGTGAAGATCTTTTTTGTATAGTTCTTCTGTGTATTCTTGCCACCTCTTCTTAATATCTTCTGCTTCTGTTAGGTCCATACCATTTCTGTCCTTTATTGTGCCCATATTTGCATGAAAAAAATCCCTTGGTATCTCTAATTTTCTTGAAGAGATTCTAGTCTTTCCCATCCTGCTGTTTTCGTTTACTTCTTTGCACTGATCACTGACGAAGGCTCTCTGTCTCTCCTTGCTGTTCTTTGGATCTCTGCATTTAAATGGGTATATCTTTCCTTTGCCTCTTGCCTTTTGCTTCAGCAAAGAACAAATAAGATAATGAAACACTTTAGCCGTGTCCCAGTCTTTGCTACCCTGTGTATTATAGCCCTCCAGGCTCCTCTGTCCATGGGATTCTCCTGGCAAGAATACTGGAGTGGATTGCCATTTCCTCCTCCAGGGGATCTTTCCAACACAAGGATCAAAGCCGCATGTCCTGTGGGTCCTACTTTTCAGGCAGATTCTTTACCACTGAGCTACTAGAGAAGCCCATATGTATGCCTATACATGCATATGTATATACCCATATGTATATATACACACATATATATATACAGAAATATACATACAACTAGCATTCAAATTGGAGAAGGCAATGGCACCCCACTCCAGTACTCTTGCCTGGAAAATCCCATGGATGGAGGAGCCTCTTAGGCTGCAGTCCATGGGGTCACTGAGGGTCAGACACGACTGAGTGACTTCACTTTCACTTTTCACTTTCATGTATTGGAGAAGGAAATGGCAACCCACTCCAGTGTTCTTGCCTGGAGAATCCCAGGGACGGGGTAGTCTGGTGGGCTGCCGTCTGTGGGGTTGCACAGAGTCGGACACGACTGAAGTGACTTAGCAGCAGCAGCAGCAGCATTCAAGTAATGCTTATTTTACACATTTTTTTATTTGCAAGCTTATATTTATTTATCACTCATAATGAATCTATTAGATACTATCTTTTTCCCGTTTTATAAATGAGGAAATTGAAGCATAAAAGACTAACTGCTGCTGCTGCTGCTAAATCACTTCAGTCGTGTCCGACTCTGTGCAACCCCATAGACGGCAGCCCACCAGGCTCCGCCGTCCCTGGGATTCTCCAGGCAAGAACACTGGAGTGGGTTGCCATTTCCTTCTCCAATGCATGAAAGTGAAAAGTGAAAGTGAAGTCACTCAGTCGTCTCCGACCCTCAGCGACCCCATGGACTCCAGCCTTCCTGGCTCCTCCATTCATGGGATTTTCCAGGCAAGAGTACTGGAGTGAGGTGCCATTGGTACTAATTCAAACCTAGACGTTCTGGCTTTAGAATCAATGTGCTGTGAACCCTCCATTCAGCCTTTCACTGTGTTGTGCTTCATCTCAATAGAAAATCTTGATGCCAAGCATTTTATTACCTTATTTAATCCTCATGAAAACTGCACAGGTAAGTATTGTTATTTTCTGAATATTTGCAGGTGAGGAATAAATGCACAAGGAATTATCTCCTTTGCCAGTCACACATTTGTAAATGGTGAAGCTCAGGACTCAAAGCTAGGTCTCAATGATCTCAAAACCATTTAACATCTATAGATCTTAATTTTCCCCAAATTCAGGAAATTTGATTGGATTGCATTTAAGACTTTGTCCAGCTCGAGGTCTGTGTATCAATATCCTAGAATGTTCTTTGCTGAAATTTCAACCTAAATTTAAGAAGTAACTTACAAAACAATATTTCATTGAAAAATGATATTGCAGATAAGCCAGGCTAATATTAGCCTATGATCTATCAGACACTAATTTTTAATACACTCTTATAGTTACTGCATTTTACCTTATTAATGCCAATAGGGAACCCACAATTAAGTGCCACAAAATTAGGTCCAAAATGAGAAGAGATCTAAAATACTAATTAACTCAGTTTATATGAGAAATAGAACAGAGAAATAGGGCATAGTGAACACGAGAATAGATTTGCTGAATGTTAATTGCACAAGTATATGATTTCTTTTTACTTTCCTGTGACAAATTCTTCAGCAGGAAGATTTTTTTTGGTTGTTTCAGTTCATAAAATAACTGTAACTCCCATTGCTTATATTAGTGATGACGCAGACAATATTGAGGACCAGCTGTAATTTCATAGATGTAATATTACATACTTGGAAAAAGCATCTAATACTATGTACCTTTCGGTTTATAACAGAAAAAGAAATTAATCATCAGCTTAAATTATTACTAATCTGATTACTGGGTGCCTCATTTAAAAGGCAGGAACATATAGGACTAGAATGGAGACAATTTGGGATAAGATTATATGATGAATGAATAAAGAAAGAGGGAATTCATAAGCGAAAAAGAATCCTTAGCCTGCCCCCAAAGCAGCTTGACAGCAGAGGTATTCAAAGAAATTGTGGGAGTAGTCAGTACTGGGTACAAGCAATAATCAGATACATAGTTAACATAGGATTTAAAAATGATAATAAAGCTAACTAAAAAGTGGCTTTATGTTTTATTATGATCATGCACTGGTAAGCCCAAACATGTCAGTAATAAAATATTTCTCCCAAAGAAATTTTGTTGATCTAAATTCTAACCCATCCTTGCCATTCTCATTGAGTTTTGAAAATATGCATGTGTCAAATTCTCTCATTTTTATTATTCTTTAATAAACACATATTACATCAAAGTTAATTTTGAGAATTCCCAGTTTTATCATTTTCCTAATAAGTACAGACTCAGCGAAAATGCTCTTTTTGAAAATGAATTTTTAAGGACTCAGAATTTTTGGATATCACATCCCATGAAGCCTGAGTCTCCAATCACTGAGTCACCACATAGTCTTACTTTTAAAGCATAATTTATCACTAATGATAACACATTAATTTAAAACTGGGAAACAGAAGTTGAATTACTTCAAATCTGGAATTCCATGTAACAACAGGGAGTGTCTATTTGCTTTACAATTTTGGACATTATATTGATAGCTGCTCGCATGAAACCTAAAGAACAGAAACATTGGCAATATTTTAATTTCTGAAATCAATAAAAAATTTGATTTCCAAGAAACTCTGCCAAAATTATTCTTATCTTTAAAACTTTTTCTAAGTATTCATCCACCTAAGTCTTCATGCAAAAGGAACTTTTTAAACTTGAAGCTAGTAAAATGTATTATTTTACTCCTGTGAGTGATGATTGGTTGGCAAATTTGTCCATGGTGTCTACTGAACCTGAATATGTGAAGAAGAGTCCATCAGCAGATGAATGGATAAGAAAGCTGTGGTACATATACACAATGGAATATTACTCAGCCATTAAAAAGAATACATTTGAATCAGTTCTAATGAGGTGGATGAAACTGGAGCCTATTATACAGAGCGAAGTAAGCCAGAAAGAAAAACACCAATACAGTGTACTAACGCATATATATGGAATTTAGAAAGATGGTAACAATAACCCTGTATACGAGACAGCAAAAGAGACACTGATGTATAGACAGTCTTTTGGACTCTGTGGGAGAGGGAGAGAGTGGGATGATTTGGGAGAATGGTATTGAAATATGTATAATATCATATATGAAAAGAGTCGCCAGTCCAGGTTTGATGCACGATACTGGATGCTTGGGGCTGGTGCACTGGGACGACCCAGAGGGATGGTACGGGGAGGGAGGAGGGAGGAGGGTTCAGGATGGAGAACACATGTATAAGTGTGGCAGATTCATTTTGATATATGGCAAAACCAATATAATATTGTTAAGTTAAATAAAATAAAATTTAAAAAAATGAAAAAAAAAAGATAAAGTGACTTATGGAGACACATTTAGACTGAATTATTTAAAAAATGCAGCCAATAGCAAATATGCAAAAGATATGCTTATCCTGTGAGAAGAGCATTTCCTTTCTCTGATGAGTTCAGGAAGGGTCTATAATCACTTCAGTGAGTTAGTGTAGAGGATTCATATACAAAGAATTTGGACTAAATGGTCTTTCAATTCTATGTCTCAATCCCTAAAGCAAAGCATTTCCTTTTTGAGACTTTCTCAAATGAGAGAAAATATAATTGTGTGTCTAACATAAAATGAATCGACCTTTCATTAGATAAATATTACTCTGTTTACTCTAGTTCTGTTGACATAAAATACACAGGTATATCTCTCAGAAGGGCTCCAATGAGCCCTACATTCATTCAAGGGTATCTAAAAAAGTAATATTGCAATTACATTATAACCCAAAGTATTAAGGGACAAAGCAACATTTGGCTGATTGTGTGAACCAGACATCAATAAGACCTACAAGAGAGTGTTTGCTTTACCTACAGTTTTCCTGGTCTATGTTGCACCTATTCATGTCTCAAAGTACCAATTTAATTATGATACCTTCCAACTACTGTCTGATTTTGCATTCAGTATGATGTTTTAAAAAAAATTATATTCTTAGAAGGCAATGGCAACCCACTCCAGTACTCTTGCCTGGAGAATCCCATGGACGGAGAAGCCTGCTAGGCTGCAGTCCATGTGGTCTCTAGGAGTTGGACACAACTGAGCGACTTCACTTTCACGCATTGGAGAAGGAAATGGCAACCCACTCCAGTGTTCTTGCCTGGAGAATCCCAGGGACGGGGGAGCCTGGTGGGCTGCCGTCTATGGGGTCTCACAGAGTCGGATACGACTGAAGTGACTTAGCAGCAGCAGCAGCAAGAATATAAGGGAAGGACTGTAACTGAGACCCAATATTATTTGCTGCTTTGACATGTGGTGACATTGGTAAGGCCTCACCTAGCGTGAGTCAAGTTTTTTTCCTTCAGATAAGATCCTGTGCACTCAACCCTTCTTGTCAGAAGACCAGGCCTAACCTGGGTTTATTCACAAGTGGCAGGTTTCGCCAGACCCTGGAATTACTCAAACAAACCAATCACTTTCTCCTGCAGTAGTCTGAGGCGCTCTCCAGCCACCTGAGACTATACATCCAGCCTCCCACCATCCTTCGTTGTTCAGCTTGTTCCATGGTGCAACCTCTGTGTGGCCCTCTGTGGAGCACATGTCCTCCCCCAGGCCATGCGCATAGGTGGCAGCCCAGCTTCTCTGCCCTGTCCAGTGAAAAGGTGTTCTATGTTCCAGTCATCCCAAACCCTATGGGAAGCCCCCCTCATCAGTGGAGTGAACAATTGGTAATTATACAAAAAGAAACTGCCGTAACATTTATAGATGCGTATGTCTCTGTTCTATTGGATAGTTACATCATAGACATTTCAGTGTATTTACAGTTGAGTATTCTTATTTTTTTAAAAGAGTTGAATCTCATTAAATCCCTCAAAATAGAGCCAGTTATCTTTTAAGATTTTTCAAAAAGTACTCTCTTATTGTGGAAGTAGTATATATTTAATCTTCAATAACAGAAAAAAGAAGGAAAACATGCCTTCTTAGTGGTTAAAAAAAAAAAAAAAACGAAGCCACACTTGCATGACCATCACTGTTTGGGAATAAAATTAAGAGAAGGCTTTCTTTGCTTGTGTGTGTGTCTATCAATATATGTGTGTCTCTTTTCTTCTTGCTTTCTTCATTTTCTTGTATCAACTAAGGGACACTGATTCATGTTTCCTTACATACATTACTACTTTAAAAGCATATTTGGTCCTACTGATACATAATTTACAATACATCTGCCCTAAGTAGTGAGATTTTTTAAACAAACACATTGTTAAGCCTAGATAGATGTATATGTGTGTAAGAGTGTAAATATATTTAAATTTGTTCCGATTTTTTAAGTGTAGAGTTTTGGAGGGGCAAATAATTCTCAATTCTTATTTTTCTACATTAGCAATAAATTTCAGATAAAAAGACAACCCTTTGTAAACTTTGTGAGTCAATCTGTGTTCTAAACTGAGTGTTACTTGTTTTATTATGTGTGACATGATCAGAGGCAAAATAATTTGTGGCACCTCAGTCATGTGCAATAACCATTTCACATCAAAAAGCAAATAACCAATCTGACTTTTACTATTACACGGTTCATAAGAAATGTGGTTACTAGACCTGAAGCAGCAAGCAAGCATGAAATGCAATATTGTTTAATAGTGGATATAAAAATTATTTGTGAGAAAAAAAAAGGAAAAAAAAATCTCAAAAGGAAAGTGGTTGGTAAATTGGTATAAAAGGAAACCCTGGAGAAATAGTCTCTTAGAAATTACATTACTGTAGCTCCTGGTCTCACTGGTGACTGCTTGACTTCCTGGTACATGGAATTGAGCAAACAGCAATTAATAAACTAAAGATGATAACTCTGCTGGTCATCTAGTTTTCTTCAAAACAGTGCGGAAGCTTTGATGTGAGAGAATCTCTTTCATTAGGAGGGAGTCTAGAGAAAATACAAACACTGTACTTTGATCAAGTTTCTCCAAGGACCATAAATATTTTCTGGCCTGAAAATTAAAGATATTTGAAATTGTGTAAAATATTTGAGAAGGGTAACATTTAATATTACCCAATCCACTGTAGGACTATACAAGTCAGAGAATTAGAATCAGGGAATTGCAATAAAGAGAGCCTCTGAAACTTTTGTAAAGAAACATGAGAAAGTTAGCAAACATTTTTCTCTCTATTGGTTTTAAAGTGCTTAAACATAAAACATTTTTTTTTCCCTAGGAGGATTGGGTAAAATAGTATAGGGACATCTATGAAGTAGAAAGAAATGTATTCAAATAACTTGCTGCATAGTTTTTCTTTTTTCTTTTTTTAAATGGCAGCTCAACAACTGCAAATGAAGCTGAGTTGTTTCAAAGGTGAAAGCTGCCAATTCTGAAGTAAATTATTTTTGATGACTATAATCAATTCATGACGGATAAGTAAGCTAGATGAGTATGTATACATATGAAACTACTTTCAAAATTGTAATTTTTTCAATAAATAAGGCATGGATGTTTGTTTTAATATAAGAGTTAAGCTTAAAACTGCACTGGTTTCTATCAAACTGCACAATGTTTTTAATTCAAGAGAGATTTTTTTTCCACAACTTCTAATACTAAGGAGAAGTTACCTTTGATTGTCTGATAGAGTCCAGTAGTTTAATAATCGTAGTAAAAATAATAAATAAATACATAAAAATATGTTAATTTTCAGTTAAAATACAAATTAATTCATGCAGGATTACAAAGGAGGAAGAGCAGTAGGTATATAATGAATTTTTAAAATTTAGGAATAATGGTTCATCCGGGAGGCAATTTGAGGATTACATACAACAGACATGGATGCCCTGAGTGGTGTGAGGGGGACTGAACAACCCTGAGGGTGGGGAGGTCGAGTTTGTTTGAACCAGGTTCAGATTGGCAAGTGGTTGGGTTTCTTGTCAAAATGTAAGAAAAAGTAAATGCAGAAGAAGTAAGTATAACGGAAGATGAAAAGTTCCAGGCTGAATATTGTATTACATTTTTAAGTAATAGAAAACCACTAACAGCTTAAGTAGAAGGATTTGTAAAGACCTAATACTCTGAGGATGTTATTTTTTGATCTAACTTTTCCTAACTAGGAGACTTCCATCTTGCCTAAAAATTGCATGTATTTGTAGACAGCATATTAAAAAGCAGAGAAATTACTTTGCCAACAAAAGTCCGTCTATTCAAGGCTATGGTTTTTCCAGTAGTCATGTATGGATGTGAGAGTTAGATTATAAAGAAAGCTGAACACCAAAGAATTGATGCTTTTGAACTGTGGTGTTGGATAAGACTCTTGAGAGTCCCTTGGACTGCATGTAGATCAAACCAGTCAATTCTAAAGGAGATCAGTCCTGGGTGTTCATTGGAGGGACTGATGTTGAAGCTGAAACTCCAGTACTTTGGCCACCTCATTCAAAGAGCTGACTCATTTGAAAAGACCCTGATGCCGGGAAAGATTGAGGGCAGGAGGAGAAGGGGACGACAGAGGATGAGATGGTTGGATGGCATCACCGACACAATGGATATGGGTTTGGGTGGACTCTGGGAGTTGGTGATGGACAGGGAGGCCTGGCATGCTGTGGTTCATGGGGTCGCAAAGAGTTGGACACAACTGAGTGACTGAACTGAACTGTGTGTATGTTTGTGTGCGTACGCAGCAGTTTGGAGTTAATGTGTACATGCTCAGTTGCTAAGTCATGTTTGATTCTTTGCAACCCCATGGACTGCAGCCTGCCAGGCTCCCTCCCTGTCTATGGGATTGTCCAGGCAAGAATACTGGAGTGGGTTACCATTTCTTCCTCCAAGAGATTTTCCCAATCTAGGGATCAGACTGTTGTCTCCTGCATTGGCAAGCAGATTCTTTACCACTGAGCCCCACCAGGGAAGCCCAATTTCTAAGAGTTTTCTAAACTAGATTCTCCCAGTAGCAGCTTCTGATGGAAATCCCAGAGTTAGAGTTTGATCTTTTTATTTTCTGTTCATTTATTTATTAATTTTACTTTACAATATTGTATTGATTTCGCCATACATTGACTTGAATCTGCCATGGGTGTACATGTGTTCTCCATCCTGAACCCCCCTCCCACCTCCTTCCCCATCCTATCCCTCTGGGTCATCCCAGTGCACCAGCCCTGAGCACCCTGTATCATGCAACGAACCTGGACTGGCGATTCGTTTCACATATGATAATTTACATGTTTCAAAGCCATTCTCCCATATCATCCTGTCCTCGCCCTCTCCCACAGAGTCCAAAAGAGTGTTCTATACATCAGTGTCTCTTTTGCTGTCTCACATACAGGTTTATTGTTACCATCTTTCTAAATTCCATATATATGCGTTAGTATACTGCATTGGTGTTTTTCTTTCTGGCTTACTTCACGCTGTATAATAGGCTCCAGTTTCATCCACTTCATTAGAACTGATTCAAATGTATTCTTTTTAATGGCTGAGTAATATTCCATTGTGTATATGTACCACAGCTTTCTTATCCATTCGTCTGCTGATGGACATCTAGGTTGCTTCCATGTACTGGCTATTATAAACAGTGCTGCGATGAACACTGGGGTACACGTGTCTCTTTCAATTCTGGTTTCCTTGGTGTGTCTGCCCAGCAGTGGGATTGCTGGGTCGTATGGCAGTTCTATTTCCAGTTTTTTAAGGAATCTCCACACTGTTCTCCATAGTGGCTGTACTAGTTTGCATTCCCACCAACAGTGTAAGAGGGTTCCCTTTTCTGCAGCATTTATTGCTTGTAGACTTTTGGATAGCAGCCATTCTGACTGGCATGAAATGGTATCTTGTTGTAGTTTTGATTTGCATTTCTCTGATAATGAGTGATGTTGAGCATCTTTTCATGCGTTTGTTATGTATGTCTGTATGTCTTCTTTGGAGAAATGTCTGTTTAGGTCTTTGGTCCACTTTTTGATTGGGTCTTTCATTTTTCTGGAATTGAGCTGAAGGGGTTGCTTGTATATTTTTGAGATTAATTCATTGTCCATTGCTTTGTTTGCTATTATTTTCTCCCATTCTGAAGGCTGTCTTTTCACCTTGCTTATAGTTTCCTTTGTTGTGCAGAAGCTTTTAATTTTAATTAGGTCTTATTTGTTTATTTTTGCTTTTATATCCAATATTCTGGGAGGTAGGTCATAGAGGATCCTGCTGTGGTTTATGTCGGAGAGTGTTTTGCCTGTATTCTCCTCTAGGAGTGTAATAGTTTCTGGTCTTATGTTTGGATCTTTAATCCATTTTGAGTTTATTTTTGTGTATGGTGTTAGAAAGTGTTCCAGTTTCTTCTTTTACAAGTGGTTGACCAGTTTTCCCAGCAGCACTTGTTATTAAAGAGATTATCTTTTCTCCATTGTATATTCTTGCTTTCTTTGTCAAAGATAAGGTGTCCATAGGTGCATGGATTTATCTCTGGGCTTTCTATTTTGTTCCATTGATCTATATTTCTGTCTTGTGCCAATACCATACTGTCTTGATGATTGTGGCTTTGTAGTAGAGACTGAAGTCAGGTTGATTCCTCCAGTTCCATTCTTCTTTCTCAAGATAGCTTTGGCTAATCGAGGTTTTTGTATTTCCATACAAATTGTGAAATTATTTGTTCTAGTTCTCTGAAAAATACCATTGGTAGCTTGATAGGGATTGCATTGAATCTATAGATTGCTTTGGGTAGTATACTCATTTTCACTATATTGATTCTTCCAATCCATGAACATGGTATATTTCTCCATCTATTTGTGTCCTCTTTGATTTCTTTCACCAGTGTTTTATAGTTTCCTATATATAGGTCTTTTGTTTCTTTAGGTAGATATATTCCTAAGTATTTTATTCTTTTCGTTGCAATGGTGAATGGAATTGTTTCCTTAATTTCTTTCTGTTTTCTCATTATTAGTGTATAAGAATGCAAGGGATTTCTGTGTGTTGATTTTATATCTTGCAACTTTACTATATTCATTGATTAGCTCTATTAATTTTCTGGTGGAGTCTTTAGGGTTTTCTATGTAGAGGATATGTCATCTTCAAACAGTGAGAGTTTTACTTCTTCTTTTCCAGCCTGGATTCCTTTTATTTCTTTTTCTGCTCTGATTGCTGTGGCCAAAACTTCCAAAACTATATTGAATAGTAGTGGTGAGAGTGGGCACCCTTGTCTTGTTCCTGACTTTAGGGGAAATGCTTTCAATTTTTCACCATTGAGGATAATGTTTGCTGAGGGTTTGTCATATATAGCTTTTATTATTTTGAGGTATGTTCCTTCTATTCCTGCTTTCTGGAGGGTTTTTATCATAAATGGATGTTGAATTTTGTCAAAGGCTTTCTCTGCATCTATTGAGATAATCATATGGTTTTTATTTTTCAATTTGTTAATGTGGTGTATTACATTGATTGATTTGTGGATATTGAAGAATACTTGCATCCTTGGGATAAAGCCCACTTGGTCATGGTGTATGATCTTTTTCATGTGCTGTTGGATTCTGATTGCTAGAATTTTGTTAAGGATTTTTGCATCTATGTTCATCAATGATATTGGCCTGTAGTTTTCTTTTTTTGTGGCATCTTTGTCAGGTTTTGGTATTAGGGTGATGGTGGCCTCATAGAATGAGTTTGGAAGTTTACCTTCCTCTGCAATTTTCTGGAAGAGTTTGAGTAGGATAAGTGTTAGCTCTTCTCTAAATTTTTGGTAGAATTCAGCTGTGAAACCATCTGGTCCTGGGCTTTTGTTTGTTGGAAGATTTCTGATTACAGTTTCACTTTCCATGCTTGTGATGGGTCTGTTAGGATTTTCTATTTCTTCCTGGTTCAGTTTTGGAAAGTTGTACTTTTCTAAGAATTTGTCCATTTCTTCCATGTTGTCCATTTTATATGCATATAGTTGCTGATAAAATGATCTTCTCTAGACAGGAAACACAGAAAGAGTGTATATACTTGAACCTAAAACAATGAAGTAAATGGCAACAGGATTATACTTTTCGATAATTACCTTAAGTGTAAATGGGTTGAATGCCCCAACAAAAATACAAAGACTGGCTGATTGGATCCAAAACAAGACCCCTATATATGTTGTCTACAAGAGACCCACCTCGAGACAAGGGACACATACAGACTGAAAGTGAAGGGCTGGAAAAAGATATTCCATGCAAATAGAGACCAAAAGAAAGCAGGAGTAGCAATACTTATATCAGATAAATAGACTTTAAAACAAAGGCTGTGAAAAGAGACAAAGATGGACACTACATAATGATCAAAGGAACAATCCAAGAAGAAGATATAACAATCATAAATATATATGCACCCAACATAGGAGCACTACAATATGTAAGACAAATGCTAACAAGTATGAAAGGGGAAATTAACAATAACACAATAATAGTGGGAGACTTTAATACCCCACTCACACCTATGGATAGATCAACTAAACAGAAAATTAACAAGGAAACACAAACTTTAAATGATGCAATAGACCAGTTAGATCTAATTGATATCTATAGGACATATCACCCCAAAACAATGAATTTCACCTTTTTCTCAAGCATACATGGATAGACCACATCCTGGGCCATAAATCTAGCCTTGGTAAATTTAAAAAAAAAAAAAATTGAAATCATTCCAAACGTGTTTTCTGACCACAATGCAGTAAGATTAGATGTCAGTTACAGGAGAAAAACTATTAAAAATTCCAACATATGGAAGCTGAACAACACACTGCTGAATAACCAACAAATCACAGAAGAAATCAAAAAAGAAATCAAAATATGCATAGAAATGAGTGAAAATGAAAACACAACAACCCAAAACCTATGGGACACTGTAAAAGCAGTGCTAAGGGGAAGGTTCATAGCAATACAGGCATACCTCAAGAAACAAGAAAAAAGTCAAATAAATAACCTAACTCTACATCTAAAGAAACTTGAAAAGGAATAAATGAAGAACCCCAGGGTTAGTAGAAGGAAAGAAATCTTAAAAATTAGGGCAGAAATAAATGCAAAAGAAACAAAAGAGACCATAGCAAAAATCCACAAAACCAAAAGCTGGTACTTTGAGAGGATAAATAAAATTGACAAACCAATAGCCAGACTCATCAAGAAACAAAGAGAGAAAAATCAAATAAGTACAATTAGAAATGGAGAGATCAAAACAACACAGAGTTTGATCTTTTGAAATTCTTTCATTTAAAAAAGTTAATTTTTTGTCACTTCACAGGCCCAGTTCATTCATCAATTTACTTTTAGTGATTTAGAATATACAATGGATTGGATTTTTTCCCTTATTCTTACTAGTATCACTAATATCATTATTAACATACTCCTTAATCTATCATCCACTTAACCATCAGATTAGAATATCTTTAATTTAACTTACTGTTGTGTCTGTATATGTTTCTATTATTTTTTCCACATTTTACTTCATTTCAGATTGAAATAGCATTAGGGATTATCTTTGTCCCACGCCATGAAAGATGGGTGAAGAATTTTCTCCTAGCTTGTTCCATTAAGGCCCTTTATTCTCTCTGGAGTGATAAGTTTCACTCACCAAATAGTCTCTCTGTCCCTAAAAACAGCCCTTTAGTAATGATTTTCACTTTCTTACATGAAACAGTTGCTTTGGCAACTCAGAATTTGGGAGCAAAATCCTCCCATTTTCCTTGTTTTCTTACTCTATGGAATAGAATGCAAATAATTAAAGAAGGCTCAGTAGTAACTGGAAAATATTGATATTTCTAGATGAGTAATTTCCATTAAAAATAGAACAGGAACTTCAGATGAAATTTTAAATTTTCTAGTAGACACAAAAAAAGGAATTGGTGAGACTAACTTTAATAATATATTTTGCTTAACCCAATATGCATAAAATATTGATACTCAATATGTTGCTGATAATAAAAATTATTAATGAAGTAGTTTACATTCTTTTCTTCACATCGTGTAATCAGGTCTACATTTTAAATTTACTGTGCATTCTAATTCAGATTAGTGCTTGACAGCCACACATAGCTCATGACTCATTGGACAATGGTGCTCTAATCATTGTCTAATCATTGTTCCCATTTCCTGGAAGAATAAATCTCGTACTGGATGAGGTATTAGTGAATTTTCAGTCTATAAATGAGAAAGTTATTGAATTAATAATCCTTTAAATCTACATGATGAGAAAGTTATCCTGAAGGAAATCTCTATGCTATAAACCCTCTACAGATTCAATTCCATAAAAATCCAAGCAATTGGGACCCTTTTGAAAACACTCTAGAAGGAGATACATGCATGCTAAGTCACTTCAGTTGTGTCTGAGTCTGTGCAACCATATGGACTGTAGCCTGCCAGGCTCCTCTGTCCATGGGATTCTCCAGGCAAGAATACTAGAGTGGACTACCATGCCCTTCTCCAGGGGATATTCTGGACCCAAGGACTGAACCAGTCTCTTATGTGTCCTGCATTGGCAGGAGGGTTCTTTACCACTAGCACCACCTGGGAAGCCCAGAAGGAGATATCATTAAGCTATTGAATCCTCTGTTTTTTCTGGTCTCTTTGTAGAAAAATAATGGTGCAAATTATTCACCTGACAGAAACACAAACTGTCTAGTGCTTTTGCTTCATAACATTAGTCAAAGAAAAGCTTGCTGTGCTAGGAAGATCTCACAGGAGGAGTGTTGATAAAGTTATACCCTAAAACCATCTCCCCCGTTTCTCAACTAGATCTCACACAGAATTGGGTTCTCTCCATTTCTTTCTTTATCACACACTCCTATCATTGGTTCATGCATAGATCATTTTCATTTCTTTAGTCAGCTAATCAGTTATTTTTAATAATGCAATAACAATCCAAAGACCTACCTCAATACACAAAATCTAGAATCTTGACAATAACCTACAGGTAACCATACAGTCACACCTCTCATCTTCCCCAAAGTAAGTGCCCTATCTCACTCCAGTTAACTATAATCTTGACTCCCTTGTTCATAAATTTCTCACTTTCTACTTTTGTATAGCTTTATTAAACTTATAAAGATGTTTGAAAATACATTTTTTTTTAGTGTTTCATGTTTATAGTATAGTATGCCGTATGTAATAATCTGGGAAAACTTTTTATCATTACAGTTTTCTAAGATTTGTGATACTGTGTAGCTTTATAGTTCATTTGTTTCAAATGCTATGTGTTTCATTGTGTATCTCTTCACAGTTTCATTGATCCACTCACCCACTGATACATGCAACGTCATATCCAGGTTTGCGCTACTGTGAATCATGCTGCAACAAACAATCTTCTATATTTCCTGCTGTGCATATACATCTTATTCTTTTCCATTTAATCACTCAACACACTTATATCATCAC
Source organism: Bubalus kerabau (assembly GCF_029407905.1). Taxonomy (NCBI): domain Eukaryota; kingdom Metazoa; phylum Chordata; class Mammalia; order Artiodactyla; family Bovidae; genus Bubalus; species Bubalus kerabau. The sequence goes on along the minus strand of NC_073639.1, from coordinate 36,245,173 downwards.
CCCTCACCATGCATCAATTACATTTTCCTGCTATTACCTTTTTTTTTTTTTTTAAGCAAAGACATGATGCTCAATATCCTCCTTGACAGGTATAATGTGTTTAGAATTTCAGGGCTCCTAAAAATAAATAACTTTGATTTTTGACTCTCCTAGTACCTAGCTTTCCTATTAATTTATTTAATACTAAAAACAGTGGCAAACAGTTTTTGCCTTGTTTGGAAAACTTTTTAAGAACAAACTAAAATTTACCACAGAATGATCTCTGCTCATTTCCAGGGCAAACCATTCAATATCATAGTAATCCAAGTCTATGTCCCAACCAGTAACGCTGAAGAAGCTGAAGTTGAACGGTTCTATGAAGACCTATAAGACCTTTTAGAACTAACACCCAAAAAAGATGTCCTTTTCATTATAGGGGACTGGAATGCAAAGTAGGAAGTCAAGAAACACCTGGAGTAACAGGCAAATTTGGCCTTGGAATATGGAATGAAGAAGCGCAAAGACTAATAGAGTTTTGCCAAGAAAATGCACTGGTCATAACAAACACCCTCTTCCAACAACACAAGAGAAGACTCTATACATGGACATCACCAGATGGTCAACACCGAAATCAGATTGCTCATATTCTTTGCAGCCAAACATGGAGAAGCTCTATACAGTCAGCAAAAAAAAGACCAGGAGCTGACTGTGGCTCAGACCATGAACTCCTTATTGCCAAATTCAGACTTAAATTGAAGAAAGTAGGGAAAAACCACTAGACCATTCAGGTATGACCTAAATCAAATCCCTTATGATTATACAGTGGAAGTGAGAAATAGATTAAAGGGCCTAGATCTGATAGATAGAGTGCCTGATGAACTATGGAATGAGGTTCGTGACATTGTACAGGAGACAGGGATCAAGACCATCCCCATAGAAAAGAAATGCAAAAAACAAAATGGCTGTCTGAGGAGGCCTTACAAATAGCTGCAAAAAGAAGAGAAGTGAATAGCAAAGGAGAAAAGGAAAGATATAAGCATGTGAGTGCAGAGTTCCAAAGAATAGCAAGAAGAGATAAGAAAGCTTTCTTCAGCAATCAATGCAAAGAAATAGAGGGAAACAACAGAATGGGAAAGACTAGAGATCTCTTCAAGAAAATCAGAGATACCAAAGGAACATTTCATGCAAAGATGGGCTTGATAAAGGACAGAAATGGTATGGACCTAACAGAAGCAGAAGATATTAAGAAGAGATGTCAAGAATACACAGAAGAATTGTACAAAAAAGATCTTCACGACCCAGATAATCACGATGGTGTGACCACTGACCTAGAGCCAGACATCCTGGAATGTGAAGTCAAGTGGGCCTTAGAAAGCATCACTACGAACAAAGCTAGTGGAGGTGATGGAATTCCAGTTGAGCTATTCCAAATCCTGAAAGATGATGCTGTGAAAGTGTTGCACTCAATATGCCAGCAAATTTGGAAAACTCAGCAGTGGCCACAGGACTGGAAAAGGTCAGTTTTCATTCCAACCCCAAGGAAAGGCAATGCCAAAGAATGCTCAAACTACCACACAGTTGCACTCATCTCACACACTAGTAAAGTAATGTTCAAAATTCTCCAAGCCAGGCTTCAGCAATATGTGAACCGTGAACTTCCTGATGTTCAAGCTGGTTTTAGAAGAGGCAGAAGAACCAGAGATCAAATTGCCAGCATCCGCTGGATCATGGAAAAAGCAAGAGAGCTCCAGAAAAACATTTATTTCTGTTTTATTGACTATGCCAAAGCCTTTGACTGTGTGGATCACAATAAACTGTGGAAAATTCTGAAAGAAATGGGAATACCAGACCACCTGACCTGCCTCTTGAGATACTTATATGCAGGTCAGGAAGCAATAGTTGTTAGAACTGGACATGGAACAACAGACTGGTTCCAAATAGGAAAAGGAGTACATAAAGGCTGTATATTGTCACCCTGTTTATTTAACTTATATGCAGAGTACATCATGAGAAGTGCTGGACTGGAAGAAACACAAGCTGGAATCAAGATTGCTGGGAGAAATATCAATAACCTCAGATATGCAGATGACACCACCCTTATGGCAGCAAGTGAAGAGGAACTCAAAAGCCTCTTGATGAAAGTGAAAGTGGAGAGTGAAAAAGTTGGCTTAAAGCTCAACATTCAGAAAACAAAGATCATGGCATCCGGTCCCATCACTTCATGGGGAAAAGATGGGGAGACAGTGGAAACAGTGTCAGACTTTATTTTTCTGGGCTCCAAAATCACTGCAGATGGTGACTGCAGCCATGAAATTAAAAGACGCTTACTCCTTGGGAGGAAAGTTATGACCAACCTAGATAGCATATTCAAAAGCAGAGACATCACTTTGCCAACAAAGGTCCATCTAGTCAAGGCTATGGTTTTTCCTGTGGTCATATATGGATATGAGAGGTGGACTTTGAAGAAGGCTGAGCACCGAAGAATTGATGCTTTTGAACTGTGGTGTTGGAGAAGACTCTTGAGAGTCCCTTGGACTGCAAGGAGATCCAACCAGTCCATTCTGAAGGAGATCGGCCCTGGGATTTCTTTGGAAGGAATGATGCTAAAGCTGAAACTCCAGTACTTTGGCCACCTCATGCGAAGAGTTGACTCGTTGGAAAAGACTCTGATGCTGGGAGGGATTGGGGGCAGGAGGAGAAAGGGACGACAGAGGATGGGATGGCTGGATGGCATCACTAACTCGATGGATGTGAGTCTGAGTGAACTCCGGGAGTTGGTGATGGACAGGGAGGCCTGGCATGCTGTGAGTCATGGGGTTGCAAAGAGTCAGACACGACTGAGCGACTCATCTGATCTGAATATTTTTTAATATAGTGAACAGTATATGTGTCCAAGATTCTTAGTAGTGATTTCTGTAATTCATACTGTTTCTAAAATCTCAATAAATCTCTTTCTCATTTATCATTTAAGTACTTTTCTACTCTGACTTTATTCAAAGTTATTCTCTGAGGGATTGGAAACACAGCTTATCTTATTTCTCCATGAGATTTTCTTTCAAATCTTCCTTCTAGTATTAAGAATTATTTTAATTGCTTGGGCTAATTTTTGCATAAGCTCTTTAAATATTCTTATTCATAAGCAGAATGAACAAATCCCAACATCACTGAATTGGGGACAGAAAAACAAGTTCTGTGTCATAGTTCTGGGAAAATATCCAATTTTCACACACTATCCATTCCTTTAATTCTAGACAGAGATTGGCCTATTCAGGTTACTTAGCAATTGTGACGGAGAAGGCAATGGCAACCCTCTCCAGTACTCTTGCCTGGAAAATTCCATGGACGGAGGAGCCTGGTAGGCTGCAGTCCATGGGGTTGCTAAGAGTCAGACATGACTGAGCGACTTCATTTTCACTTTTCACTTTCATGCATTGGAGAAGGAAATGGCAACCCACTCCAGTATTCTTGCCTGGATAATCCCAGGGACAGTGGAGCCTAGTGGGCTGTGGTTTATGGAGTTGCACAGAGTTGGATATGACTGAAGCAACTTAGCAGCAGCAGCAGCAATTGTGAGTGATTAGGTTGTAGTTACTTTGGGATCTGGAGTTCAGATAAGTATTCTTTCTCTGGGCAATCAGGATACTAGGTTCCAGAGAAATAACCACTTTAGTGTTAGTTGAGGAAAGCCAAGTAAGGTAAAAATGAAATGAAGGTGAAATAAAATTAGGAATAAGTAAATTAGGGTATTACAAAATGTATTGGTGGGTGTTTGCCACTCCTTTAGACATGGATGCGAGTTTTTCAGTCTCCTATGGTATCTGCAAGGACAAAAAGAAGCAGGTCTTAACAAAGAGACTATATTCTTAACAAGGAGAATATATTCTCACCAACTAATGAAGAATACATTCAGTAACTAGAGAATGGGCTAAAATATTCCTGACTCTCCCTTCTGGAAATAATTCCAGAGGGAGGCTTTCAGTAATTGCTTCTTCCTTGTTTGGACTCTCTTCCATCTTCTTACTGTCCCAAAGCATTATTCACTACCACCCCAAGGATGGGACTCCATACTGGGGCTACATACTGATTCAAGTCTAGGATGACTCCACCATGGAAGGGAGATTTTAGCTTGTCGACATTGGCCAATGACAGCTTCCGGATAAGACACTGAAATAAAAAAAAAAATATTTTTTTTTCTCCACAATATTAGTAAAAATGGGGCTGGGGCCTTACCCATCTAAGTAAGAGTGTGCAAGGACAAAGATGATAAAAGTAACCAAAAAATCTCCTTCTGCTTTATGTGCTTTCGTTTGTCTTAAAGGACTGCAAACAGGACAGATGCAAGTTTTATTCAAGTCATACAGCTCCTTTAAATCTGAATATTGTAATTTATAAAAACACTAAAATATAATTATTTATGAACATGGAGCTAAGTATCATACATTTAAATATATGAAAGTAAATATTAAGAATGGTGGAAAGGGTTGAAAGTAATTATTGAGGAAAGGGAATATTTGGAAGGAAGTTGTGGGGCAAATGACTACCATTTTCAGATGCCTTTTGTTTTGTTTTTTAGTTCAGTTCAGTTCAGTTGCTCAGTCGTATCCGACTCTTTGCGACCCCATGAATTGCAGCATGCCAGGCCTCCCTGTCCATCACCAACTCCCAGAGTTCACTGACACTCACATCCATTGAGTCAGTGATGCCATCCAGCCATCTCATCCTCTGTCGTTCCCTTCTCCTCCTGCCCCCAATCCCTCCCAGCATTAGAGTCTTTTCCAATGAGTCAACTCTTTGCATGAGGTGGCCAAAGTTATATGTTATCAAAAATAAAAGTTTAAAACTTGTGAAGATTGAATATTTTTTCCTGTCTGTAATAAACATGTGGTTATGAACAGATTGATTCAACATGTGTGTGTTTGTTGCTCAGTCATGTCCGATTCTTTGTGATCCCATGGACTGTACCCCAACAGGCTCCTCTGTCCATGGAATTCTCTAGGCAAGAATACTGGAGTGGATAGCCATTTCTTCTCCAGGAGATCTTCCTGACCTGAGGATCAAACCCAGGTTTCCTGCATTGCAGGCAGATTCTTTACCATATGAGCCACCAACATAGTTCTCTCTTAAAATGTATTTTTCAATGGAAATTCACCAATACTTATAAAAATCTGAGGAAAATAATTATATGTGTAAATACACCAGGAAAATGTCTATTAAGTCAAAAGATGCACATAAACAAAAGGGAACATATATTCTACTCATTTAGTGACTGTTTCATGGAGAAGATATGATTTGAGGTCGATCTTAAGCTGACTTTGAGAAAAATTTCAACATATTAGATAGAAAGAAAAGGCACTGGCAGAAATAGAAGCTGGATAATTCAAAACTCAAGATAGGAACTGGGCTTAGATTTTTGTATTCCAGAATTTGTATCATGAATTATTGTATGATAAAAGTAAGACTGTGGTTAATTGTTGAATTAACATTGTGTTGTTTCTCGAAAATTGGGCTATAGTGTGTTCTCATATGATTAACCCACCGAAGCATTACAAAAACCCTGATATACACACAGCATAGGTAAAAGTGTCACCTCATTATATGAACTAATTTAAGAAGAGCAACATTGCAGGTTCCCTTCGTTAATTCAGTCCAGAAGGTTCAGATGGTGAAAGTGAAAGTTTCTCAGTTGTGTCTGACTCTTTGTGACCCCATGGACTATACAGTCCATAGAATTCTCCAGGCCAGAATACTGGAATGGGTAGCCATTCCCTGCTCCATGGGATCTTCCCAACCCAGGGATCGAACCCAGGTCTCCCACATTGCAGGCAGATTCTTTACCAGCTGAACCATCAGGGAAGCCCAAGGTTCAGATAAATTACACAATAAAAATATTAGTCTACAGGCTTGAGAGGAACTTCTGGCTTTATCTCTGGTGCCAATCTACCCAGCCTTCTCCAAAGGTGAAGAAATTATCTCATTCAGAATTTGTTGTGTTAATAAATATGCTAAAATAATATAACTGATCTTGCATTCAAGTTTGGTGGATCCAAATTTTGGGTAGAAAGAAATAAATAAGCATCATAGTCCATGTGATAAATTCCAAGTTGTTCAGAATGAGAAAGATATTTTAGAGCTTGAATAAAAATAACTGAAAGGATTACCTTAATAAGATGCTTAGTTGAGAGATCTATTCTGGTGTCAAATTCACTATTCATTAGAAGGAACTGATTATTTTTATAGAGGAAGATATATATCACTTAAGTAAAGAGCATGATAGTCTACATTTATCATGATCTGGGCAGAAAAAGTCCAATTGTTTTAAAGGAGATACACAGTGATTAGCTCCCTCAGAAACAAAAAGGTTGAAGGTGAATTTATTGATTTTGATGAGCTTATATATCAAGCACTTTTAAGTTGATATTGTGAAGGACCAAATGCACTGGAAATTTAAAGAGATAATTTAGTTCAAGCTAATACAATAGGGAGAGATTTGATTAATGAGGGACAAGCATCTCAAAGAAAAGGAAGAAGCAACAAACAAGGGATCATCAGCTTACTTTACAGAATCTTGGAGATTATTCAAGATGACATACTGAAAACACAAAATTATTTAAATAAATAAATTTAAATTGAATAATCATTCAATTTTATTTAACACAAACTTATATGTTTAGTAATCTTAAGTATTTAATCCAATTTATGCTAGCTTATTCAATTAGTTTAGGAAGAATATACCCATAGAAAATAAAAATCTATATTTATATTACATTATTTCATATTATGTCAGAGTACACAGCTATCTCTATTAAACCAGAAATACTGTATTAATTTTGTTTGCCAAATTGTACCTAAGTTATGCAAATGTGAATTTTTAGAATCTTTTTGAGTTAGATTCTTTGAGTATATTTTTTAGCACATTGAAAATATTAGAAGTCAAATTTTCTCATTTTCTATTTTTTAAAGGATATTCGATTTATGTAAGCACGTCTTTGTCTCTAAGGCCCTCAGAAGACATGTCCTTTAAGAGATTTCATAATCTACCAATGTTCAGGTACCCAAAGGGAACAACACAGATCAAATTACTGAAAAAAAAAAAACAGACGAAATATATGCAGTTCTACCTGGTGTCTTTGGGTACCTTTGCTTGCTCTATTTTGAGAAGACTGCTGTACACATCTAAAGATATATCTCATTCACAGGCTTGTCCATATCCCCACTTTTCTTCCCAAATTTATTCTGGAAATGGCGATATGTCTACGTGCAAAGAAAGGAACTTCTAGGATTTGGACAGCGTTATTAAGAATACTCTAAAATAATTGGGCAGTTGCATAATTTTCCATTTACTGTAGATCTTACATTTCTAAATCAAAGAGGAACCAGTTGGGGAAAGACAGGTTCTTTCTCCCTATGCATTTTTATATAGGCTTATACTCTTGGTACAAGGGTAATGGGATAGCATATGTAATCTCTTTTGGTATAGCATAATGTATTAATAACTAGTCAATATAATTAACTGAAATTGCTTTATTCACTTGTATCAGCCTTGCTGTCAGTCTAATTTTTTTCCATATTATGAAATTTGATTGATTATTGGTCCTAATTTTCTTTATGTGGATGAATGTGTATTTATTTATTTTGTCTTGGTTGTTACTTTGATAGCAATTTAGAAAAGAGATCCAATGGATGCTGGACAGATGCCATTTTAAGCTTGAATTTTTAGGCATCAGGTTTTAAAGCCCAGAGTACTATTGCCAAAGTGTTTTTCCAAATTTTCCCCAACCACATACTATGTTAAACTGACTGATATTGTTGTTGTTCCATTGTCTATTTTTGCTAATTTTATCTGTGGAAATGGTAATTTATCTTTAAATTTTTCATACGTGTATGTGACTAGACTAATGGAAATAGACACTGTAACAGTATTGAAACAATCAGCATTTATACTATTAAAAATTATACTATATTATGATAATTAGTATTTACACTATAAGGAATGGGGCTTCCCTGGCAGCTCAGACAGTGAAGAATCTGCCTGCAATGCAGGAGACCTGGGTTTGATCCCTGGGTTTGGAAGATCCCCTGGAGAAGGGAAAGGTTACCCACTCTAGTATTCTTGCCTGGATAATTCCATGGACAGAGGAGCCTGGCGGGCTATAGTCCATGAGGTCTCAAAGAGTCAGAGATGATTGAGCGACTAACACACATACTATAAGGCATAGTACTTGATGACACAAAAGGACACAGTTTTTGAGCATTTCTTAGGGGGAATATGCTTGGACACTTACTTCAAAGTTGTCTGTAATGTGTTATATAATCCCATAAATGATACACAAGGAGAGATTAGAAGAGGTAGCAATATACTTTGGGTGGTTACAGAAGACTTCATAGAGAGATAATGTCAGAATAAGAACTGGAGGAATGATAGGATAGTAAAATGAGTTGTGAGGGGCATACCAAGGGGAAAGACTGATGTGATCAGCATTCCAAAGTTGGGAGTAGTGCAAGACATTCTTATGTCTTTGGCACTCTGGGTTTATGTATAGAAGATACAGATGATGCTTATAAATGCAAATAGTGTTTTCAGTTCAGTTCAGTTCAGTGGCTCAGTCATGTCCGACTCTTTGCCATCCCATGAATCGCAGCATGCCAGGCTTCCCTGTCCATCACCAACTCCTTGAGTTCACCCAGACTCACGTCCATCGAGTCAATGATGCCATCCGATGATCTCATCTTCTGTTGTCCCCTTCTACTCCTGCCCCCCAATCCCTCCCAGCATCAGAGTCTTTTCCAATGAGTCAACTCTTTGCATGAAGTGGCCAAAGTACTGGAGTTTCAGCTTTAGCATCATTCCTTCCAAAGAAATTCCAGGGCTCATCTCTTTCAGAATGGACTGGTTGCATCTCCTTGCAGTCCAACGGACTCTCAAGAGTCTTCTCCAACACCACAGTTCAAAAGCATCAATTCTTCAGCGCTCAGCCTTCTTCACAGTCCAACTCTCACATCCATACATGACCACAGGAAAAACCATAGCCTTGACTAGGTGGACCTTTGTTGGCAAAGTGATGTCTCTGCTTTTGAATATGCTGTCTAGGTTGGTCATAACTTTCCTTCCAAGGAGTAAATGTCTTTTAATTTCATGGCTGCAATCACCACCTGCAGTGATTTTGGAGCCCATAAAAATAAAGTCTGACACTGTTTCCACTGTTTCCCCATCTATTTCCCATGAAGTGATGGGACCGGATGCCATGATCTTTGTTTTCTAAATGTTGAGCTTTAAGCCAACTTTTTCACTCTCCTCTTTCACTTTCATCAAGAGGCTTTTTAGTTCCTCTTCACTTGCTGCCATAAGGGTGGTGTCATCTGCATATCTGAGGTGATTGATATTTCTCCCGGCAATCTTGATTCCAGCTTGTGTTTCTTCCAGTCCAGCATTTCTCATGATGTACTCTGCATATAAGTTGAATAAGCAGGGTGACAATATACAGCCTTTACATACTCCTTTTCCTATTTGGAACCAGTCTGTGGTTCCATGTCCAGTTCTAACTGTTGCTTCCTGACCTGCATACAAATTTCTCAAGAGGCAGATCAGGTGATCTGGTATTCCCATCTCTTTCAGAATTTTCCACAGTTTATTGTGATCCACACAGTCAGAGGCTTTGGCATAGTCAATAAAGCAGAAATAGATGTTTTTCTGGAACTCTCTTGATTTTTCCATGATCCAGTGGATGTTGGCAGTTTGATCTCTGGTTCCTCTGCCTTTTCTAAAACCAGTTTGTACATCAGGAAATTCACGGTTCACATATTGCTGAAGCCGGGCTTGGAGAATTTTGAGCATTACTTTACTAGCATGTGAGATGAGTGCAACTGTGTGGTAGTTTGAGCATTCTTTGGCATTGCCTTTCTTTGGGATTGGAATGAAAACTGACCTTTTCCAGTCTTGTGGCCACAGATGAGTTTTCCAAATTTGCTGGGATATTGAGTGCAGCACTTTCACAGCATCGTTTTTTAGGATTTGAAATAGCTCAACTGGAATTCTATCACCTCCAGTAGCTTTGTTCGTAGTGATGCTTTCTAAGGCCCACTTGGCTTCCCATTCCAGGATGTCTGGCTCTAGGTCAGTGATCACACCATCATGATTATCTGGGTCGTGAAGATCTTTTTTGTACAGTTCTTCTGTGTATTCTTGCCACCTCTTCTTAATATCTTCTGCTTCTTTTAGGTCCATACCATTTCTGTCCTTTATCGAGCCCATCTTTGCATGAAATGTTCCCTTGGTATCTCTAATTTTCTTGAAGACATTTCTAGTCTTTCCCATTCTGCTGTTTTCCTCTATTTCTTTGCATTGATCGCTGAAGAAGGCTTTCTTATCTCTTCTTGCTATTCTTTGGAACTCTGCATTCAAATGCTTATATCTTTCCTTTTCTCCTTTGCTTTTCACTTCTCTTCTTTTCACAGATATTTGTAAGGCCTCCCCAGACAGCCATTTTGCTTTTTTGCATTTCTTTTCCATGGGAATGGTCTTCATCCCTGTCTCCTGTACAGTGTCATGAACCTCATTCCATAGTTCATCAGGCACTCTATCAGATCTAGGTCCTTAAATCTATTTCTCACTTCCACTGTATAATCATAAGGGATTTGATTTAGGTCATACCTGAATGGTCTAGTGATTTGTATTGGGCAAATACTAGGAAATAAATCTGAAAACAAAGATATTGGGTATATTTTGAAAGATATTAATGAGTTAGCCAACACACCTTGTAAAGTGTTCAACCAAGCTATATAATCAAAGCTTTAAAAATGTAATTGTGAAATAAGTGTAAAGAGTCAGTTACTTGAGGACAAATGGGATTAAGAGGCTACTGGAAGGATATTCTCGTACAAAGGTGTATGTCTTTTCAAAAAGCACCTAAGTTAAGATAACTGGAGTGGGAAGAAAAAGATAAATCCAAGAGTCATTTTCAAGTAAAAAGCAACATGATATGGAGCATGAGTAGATGAAGCGAAATATAATAGTGGGCAATTATAATTCTAAGTCTCCAAATCTAGATGTATTGAAATGTGGTGGTACCATTGGCAAAATAAGCTTAAGAAGGACGTTTATGTGAAAAATTGATTTGCATTTTATGAATAATTCATTCATTTATTATTGTGATTGGAAATAATTTAGCTAAATTAAGAAATTTTCAATGAAACTATCCAATTTTTGCTAAGCAAATGTGAACATTATTATAAATGTTCCTTTACCTGTGTTTGGAAAGAAACATATAGGGATGATGGTATAACATTTAAATATGTCATTTGCTTGCTGGAGAGGGTGTGGAGAAAAGGGAACTCTCTTACACTGTTGGTAGGAATGTAAATTGGTGCAACCACTATGGAAAACAGTATGAAGGTTCCTCCAAAAACTCAAGTTGCCAAATGATCCAGCAATTCCACTCCTGGACATATATCCAGACAAAATTAGGATCTATAGACTCCTGTATTAAAGCACTATTTACACTAGCCAAGACATGGAAACAACCTACATGTCCATTGACAGGTAAATAAATAAAGAAGATGTGCTATTATATGTACACAAAAACATTACTTGGCCATAAAAAAGAGTGGAAGAATGCCATTTACAGCTACCTGGATGCAAAGTATGTCAGAAAGAGAAAGACAAATACCATGTGGTATCACTTTTAAATGAGATCTAAAATATGACACAAATGAACATTACTGTAACACAGAAACAGTCTTACAGACACAGAGATTAGATTTGTGGTTTCCAAGGGGTAGGAGGATGGAAGAGGGGATGACTGGGAGTTTGGGATTAGCAGATTAACAAACTATTACATCCAGAATGGATAAAAAACAAGGTCCTACTCTATAGCACAGAGAACTATATTCAATATCTTGTGATAAACCATAATGGAAAAGAACATATATGCATTTGTGTATGTATAACTGAGTCACCTTACTGTACAGTGGAACTTAACACAACAGTGTAAATCAACTGCACTGCATACATTTTTTTAAAAGTTACATTTATATAAAAAAAAAAGTTGGCATTTGCTAACCATCAGGAGGTATGTTTTAAATATCTTACAATTTTGTCTTTTACTTCAGTAAGGCTGAAATTTTTAAAAATAAAGTCATTTGTCAAATGACTCAGTTGTGGGCATGGATATTTATTCATTATGAAATATATATTCTTAATATTCAGTTCTATTGGCAATCACAATTATGTGAAGTGGAATGGAATTTTATTCAAGATAGAAAGAATAATTTCTCATTCTTAGGTCCCCAAAAATGCTAGGAGCTATATTCCATGTTAATTATTTCAGTGAGAAAAGTAAAAATAAACAGGCCACCCTTTTAACACTATGTTTTATTATAGTAAGTAGAATTATCTGCAACATTTCCCAGTTTTTTTTTTCTTTGACTTTTCCATCTGTTATTTTTTATGCTTCACACCTGCTGAGTCTCTGAAAACTAGAGAAATCAACTTTTTTTTTTTGCAAAGATGTATATTTATGCATTGCTTTGTTCTGAAACTAATAAAATTTGAAAATGCTACTTAAGATTGTGTGGTCTCTTGTGGAAAATAGGAATTATCTCAATAAAGTAAACTAAATTACCTATCTTGACTGGAATAAAGCAATATTTTGATATGACTATTAGCACTTATATATTAGTTGATTTACTTTGTAATTTTTGTTATGTATAACAAGAACAAAATATATATTCACCTTTATAAATTACACTTAATTTTTTGATATAAGAATACTGTAGTAAGCTTTACTGTTTCTATACGTTCTGGGAGCCTCTAGCAAATTATGGAACCCAAGGAGGGGGACCTGGCAACCTCTGCTTTAGAGCCAGTCAATCAAACGTACAGGTAACAATCTAGACTTGCAACTGGTGTCCAGAGTCCAAGGAGGGGGTCATGGGAAACTGCAATCTATAGCCAGTTAGACAGAAGCACAGAGGACAACCTGGACTTGCAACTGACATCTGAAGCTGGGAGGAGGGTGCTCAGTCTTGTGGGACTGAACCCTTAACCTGTGGAATCTGGTCCACATCTTAATACCATCACATGGGACATGAGGATTTCTACATATGGATGTGAGAAGGCAATGGCACCCCACTCCAGTACTCTTGCCTGGAAAATCCCATGGACGGAGGAGCCTGCTGGGCTCCAGTCCATGGGGTCGCTAAGAGTCGGACAGGACTGAGCGACTTCACTTTCACTTTTCACTTTCACGCATCGGAGAAGGAAATGGCAACCCACTCCAGTGTTCTTGCCTGGAGAATCCCAGGGACAGCAGAGCCTGATGGGCTGCCGTCATGGGGTCGCACAGAGTTGGACACGACTGAAGCGACTTAGCAGCAGCAGCAGCAGCAGGGGACATTCAGACCACAGCACACGATAATACCTGAACTCAGTATCAAGGTATATGCAGTCATATAAAATGTATCGTAACAAGAGGGAACACAAAGTGTTGCTGGAAACGTGAGAAGCTGAAAGAAAGATATGGAACGGATTGGCCCTTAGAGCCTGCAGAGACAGCACAGTCCTGCCAGCACCTTAATTTTGAACTCCTAGCCTCCAGAACTGTGAGAGAATACATTTCTGTTAAGACACACACACACACAAACACACACAACAATCCAGTTCTTTGTTCTCTATGCTTCAATTACGTTGAATGTCTCTGATATACAAAATCATTCTATTATCAAGCTATCATTAAACTCCTCATATTATCAAACTTCTCCTTTCTGCCTCAGCGTTCATAGAGTTCATAATGTCATTTAACATGGGACTCAAGTTAAATTTTAAAACAACTGAAAACATGGACAAAAATAAAAGGAAAACACATATGAATAGTTTCTAAGAAGCCAAGAATACAGAAGAAAACTGTAAGATTGCCAACATTGTCAGATGCTACAGAAAGACCACATAGGAAGATAGTTAAAATAGACTAGGTTAGCATCTTAGGAAATCGTCATTGTTTCTTTTTTCCAAAGTAGCATATTATCTCTCAAATAATATTCTACAAGCTATATGAATATTGGCATGGGAATACAGTGTGATTAGTGATGACTAGGAACTGAGTATTGTAACAGAACATCTTCTAAAGGGTATCTTTGGTGGCTGAAAAAAAAGACAAATGGATTAAGAAATATAATTTAGTGACAGTGTAGTGATGAATATTTGAGATGAAAGGCATCTTTTAAGCAAGGTCTTGGAGGACTTTGGAAATGAAGTAAAGTTCACAAGTAGAGGGTAAATCTAGCAGGAAAATTAAAGATGTATGATGGCACAATGGAGTAGGAACACAGCAGAAAGTAAACACATCTGATGGGCTCAATTTCCTCTGTAAAGAAGCAGCTCATCATTCCAGCTTTATAGACAGAAGATCAAATCCAATATAGTTTTTCTAGTCAGCATTTCATGCCCAATATAAATGTATTTGCTTTTAAAGTCACGAGTGCCAATTTTAAGAAGAGCTGTAAACACCATCTGTACTTCTGAATCCTCAAATTCCTTCAGTGTCACAAAAGATATATTTCAGATTTATTCTGGCAGTAAATAGCATAAAGGAAATCAGTAGGTGATGGAATTGACAAATCTTGTTTCCCTTGTCTTACTTTCAGTTCAGTTCAGTTCAGTCACTCAGTCATGTCCGAATCTGCGACCCCCATGAATTGCCGCACACCAGGCCTCCCTGTCCATCACTACCTCCCGGAGTTCACCCAAACTCATGTCCATCAAGTCGGTGATGCCATCCAGCCATCTCATCCACTGTCGTCCCCTTCTCCTCCTGCCCCCAATCCCTCTCAGCATCAGGGTCTTTTCCAAAAAGTCAACTCTTTGCATGAGATGGCCAAAGTATTAGAGTTTCAGCTATAGCATCAGTCCTTCCAATGAACACCCAGGACTGATCTCCTTTAGAATGGACTGGTTGGATCTCCTGGCCATTCAAGGGACTCTCAAGAGTCTCTGACACCACAGTTCAAAAGCATCAATTCTTCGGTGCTCAGCCTTCTTCACAGTCCAACTCTCACATCCATACATGACCACAGGAAAAACCATAGCCTTGACTAGACGGACCTTTGTTGGCAAACTAATGTCTCTGCTTTTGAATATGCTATCGAGGTTGGTCATAACTTTCCTTCCAAGGAGTAAGCATCTTTTAATTTCATGGCTGCAATCACCATCTGCAGTGATTTTGGAGCCCCCAAAAATAAAGTCTGACACTGTTTCCACTGTTTCCCCATCTATTTCCCATGAAGTTCCTATAAAGAAGTACCATTGACTGCATGGTTTATCAGCAATAAAAATGTATTTCTCACCGTTTTGGAGGCTATAAGTTCAAGATGAGGCTGCCAGGATGGTCTGGTTCTGTTGAGAATCCTCTTTTAGGTTCAGAAACAGACCCTATTCATGAGGGCTCCACCTTATTACATAACTACCTCTCAAAGGCCCTACCTCCAAATATCATCATATTGAAGATTAAATTTCATCATTGCATCTTGGAGAGACACAAATATTCTGTCCTTAATATCCTGTCATAAGTAATTTTTCCAGGGAAAGTACCAAAGCTCTTGATTAATGATATCAGGTGTATATAGGGTGTCACACAAAATCAAATATTAGTTAAAGAGATAAGGGTGGATTTTAATTAGCAGTATACTATTGTCATAGGGGAAAGAGTCTAGCTTGATATGAATTTAACTTCAATTTGTACAGAAGGGACTCAGAGTTTCAAAGGGAGTATGGGAGCATAGAGAGGGGAATGAGCAGGAACTCAGAAAAGTCAGAGAAGGAAAAACATTACCAAAAAAAAAAAAGGGTAGTGGGGAGTTGGGCCTTGTGAAATCTGTCTGGTTTTGCCTTGTTAACTGATGCTTATCAAAGTTAAGCTCTTCTTCCACAGAGACAGGGGCTCTTATCTTCGGGTGTGTTGGGCAGGACAAACAGTCAATTCTTTCTGCAGCCTTGTTTCCTCAGACATTTTAAAGTGGTGGTGTTGGCGGGTGGGGTGGGGGGGAGGGTTATACTAGGGATGTGGCCCTGAGTTGTTAGAAATTATGTTTCTGTTTTGTTCAAGTGTTCAGTTCAGTTCAGTTCAGTCGCTCAGTTGTGTCCGACTCTTTGGGACCCCATGAATTGCAGCACGCCAGGCCTCCCTGTCCATCACCAACTCCCGGAGTTCACTCAGACTCACGTCCATCGAGTCAGTGATGCCATTCAGCCATCCCATCCTCTGTCATCCCCTTCTCCTCCTGCCCCCAATCCCTCCCAGCATCAGGGTCTTTTCCAGTGAGTCAACTCTTCGCATGAGGTGGCCAAAGTACTGGAGTTTCAGCTTTAGCATTATTCCTTCCAAAGAAATTCCAGGGCTCATCTCTTTCAGAATGGACTGGTTGCATCTCCTTGCAGTCCAACGGACTCTCAAGAGTCTTCTCCAACACCACAGTTCAAAAGCATCAATTCTTCGGCACTCAGCCTTCTTCACAGTCCAACTCTCACATCCATACATGACCACAGGAAAAACCATAGCCTTGACTAGATGGACCTTTGTTGGCAAAGTGATGTCTCTGCTTTTGAATATGCTATCTAAGTTGGTATAACTTTCCTTCCAAGGAGTAAGCATCTTTTAATTTCATGGCTGCAGTCACCATCTGCAGTGATTTTGGAGCCCCAAAAAATAAAGTCAGACACTGCTTTCATTGTTTCCCCATCTATTTCCCAAAGAAGTGATGGGACCGGATGCCATGATCTTTGTTTTCTGAATGTTGAGCTTTAAGCCAACTTTTTCACTCTCCACTTTCACTTTCATCAAGAGGCTTTTGAGTTCCTCTTCACTTTCTGCCATAAGGGTGGTGTCATCTGCATATCTGAGGTGATTGATATTTCTTCCAGCAATCTTTATTCCAGCTTGTGTTTCTTCCAGTCCAGCATTTCTCATGATGTATTCTGCATATAAGTTAAATAAGCAGGGTGACAATATACAGCCTTGACATACTCCTTTTACAAGCCAAGAAAAGGATGAGAAGAGCCTGGCAAGAGATCAATCAGAGGGAGTCTTTTTTTTTTTTTTTTTTTTGAGTTGACTCATTGGAAAAGACCCTGATGCTGGGAGGGATTGGGGGCAGGAGGATAAGGGGATGACAGAGGATAAGATGGCTGGATGGCATCATCGACTTGACGGACATGAGTTTGGCTGAACTCCAGGAGTTGGTGATGGACAGGGAGGCCTGGCATGCTGTGGTTCACAAAGAGTCGGATGCGACTGAGCGACTGAACTGAACTGAACTGAATTGATGGTATATATGTCAGTGCTACTCCTCTCACAGTTCATCTCTCCCTCTCCTTCCCTCTGTGTGTTAAGTCTGTTCTCTTGCAAATAGGTTCATCAGTACCGTTTTTCTAGTTTCCATATATATGCATTGATATACAATTTGTTTTTCTCTTAGCAAGAAGGTGCGGTATAGCACTGAGTACCCTCAGTGCTCTGTGATAACCTAGAGGGGTGGAATGGGAGTGGAAGGGAGGGGAGGCTCCAGAGGGAGGGAACGTATGTATACATATAGATGATTCACGTGGCTGTACAGCAGAAACTAACATAACATTTTAAAGCAATTATATCCCAATTTTGAAAAAAGAGAGAATCTTTGTCAGTGGTTACTCTAGATTCTATCAGTGGAAAACAACGACTATCAATATCTGATTTTCTTTCAATGCCGATAGCAGGATGTCCATACTGGCTAGCCAAAATATTAAATATTCTCCTTTCTTTTGAAAATTCTGTAGTATCTCTTTTCTTATCTTTATAGTCTTAGAATTAAATCTTCAATATCTGATTGGGTTCCATCTTGTTACTTTACAGACTTTCTGTCTTAATTATTTTGGGGCAATCTCTTGAAGGTCTTTACTCATTTTCATAGGACAAAGGGTATGACCAATTTGCCTGTGTAGCAAAATAATTGGAGACAATCATGAATGGGAAAGAAAAACACTCCTAGGAGGTCACAAGAGAAAGAAGTGGAGGTAACTAGTATCCACCGAGTATCAACAGCCTACTAGATGCAGTGCAAGTTGCTTTAGATGGCGGATTCATTTTGATATTTGGCAAAACTAATACAGTTATGTAAAGTTTAAAAATAAAATAAAATAAAAAGATTTGTTTCTAATAACAGGCTAGTATAACACAGAAACTAACACTCAGAAAGATAATCTGTCAAAAGTTACACAATTCATAAACAGAAAAGGCTTAGTTTTAAATCTGCATCACAAAAAGTAGAATCCAACTTGTACTACCTCCCAAATAGCATTCTACTGCCTACATTAGTTTCTAGGTTCCCTTTGTAATAGACTGAAATATTTTATATTTGTCCAATAACCAGAGAGAGACAGTGTGTTACAGGGAAATATTTGGGTTTCTTCTTTATAATCAAGTTCAGATCCACATCTGAAAAGGGAAGGACACATAGTCACAGGACAGACATTCCCCCTGATCTTTTCTCAATAGCAAATGTCCAGAGGTACCTACCAGTGTGTTCTATATGTTCCATTATCTAACACAGTTCTAAACATTTAACTTTGATTTAATCATGCCAATATGCTCTATTTCCCCCCATCATTATGGTATTAAGATTGAAAAGAAAATAACAAATATATAAAGGGAATTTATATCCAGGACTTCTCCACATTCTACACTTAAAATAGGCTACCACTTCCAAACTATCGGGTTTTCAGCTTGTTAAAAGTTAAATTGCTCATATGATTCTCATCTGTATAGGAAAAATTTTTAAGTATTCCCTTTTATTATCCTTGGGAATAAGCCTAAGTAGTTCTTAGACTGAATAATAACTGCAGAACTGTTTGTTTTGGAGTTCAGCTTAATTCAACAAATATTTATTGAATACCTATATTTGGAAGGCAGTGTGATTATACCATTTAGAAGGTGGTGGTCCATTCTGAAATGTCATTTGGAGTGCTCTGATTTCCAGCTCCAGCATTTATTTCAAAGCTTAGATAGGAGGAACTTAATATATGAACTGTGAATCAGCTTTTATCCCTGACAAGGTTTTAACAGAAAGATCTCTCATCGCATGTGGGGACTGCACGACAACATCTGTGTGCTGGTATACCAAGTCTGCAGCCCGTGCTTGTTACCTTGTTTTCTAACCTAAGCACCCGCTCAGCAGGGACTGCCACAGATGGAAAGGCTACATTGGCATCCGCCTCTCCCTCGTGTTTGGGTTTCTTCTTTGACTACTTATGTATTTTCCATACAGCTCAGCTGCCAAGTCTCACACCTAAAGGGTCAATCCTTCACTATGTGTAGTTTAAGTAAAATTCCACAACTACTTCCAAACTGATGCCTGTACCAAGGGATTTCCAGCCATTTGGATTAAACAGGAAAAAAAAAAAGAAAGAAAGAAAGAAAAAAAAGCTAGGGGGGTAGGCATATCGTTTGGTACTGTCTCACTTACAAATTACTCATGCAGACCTGGGGAGACTTCCTCCACTTGCTAATGACCAGGGCAGATCTTCTCAACTGGTTGTCACAAGTTTTTCATTCATTATGTAATCCGTGTTAATGACTTCAGTATTTGTGGAAAAGGAACACATGACTTCAAAACTAGATTTTTTTTTTTATTTTCTTCCCCAGCATTGCTAGATTCTCCTGTAGGGATAATTTCCTGCTGTCACTGCAGTGAATTGTTAGAAAAATGATCCCAAGCTAAAATAGCTTCCATAGTCAATGTAAACCCACAGAGTCACCTGGCACTGACTTTGCCTCTGTCCCCTGAAAGAAATAACAGGCAAGATGTAAATCCAGTACCAATGTAATGCTAAGCAAAGAGAGCTGAAAAGGAAGAGGCACACTTTCCACTTTATTATTGTTATGCTTTCAGAGCACCTGTGAAAAGACATAGGTCAGACGTCCAGTCTGGGGTTTCAGAACACATTTTAGCAAGTTCAATGATTTGTGTGTGGCAGTGACCTATTTTAGTTGTAAATGTTTCTGTTTATTAAAAAAAAATTATATATCTCACCCCATCAAATAAAAGAGAATCTTTTGGGAGACCTATTTTTTTTTAAATTATAAATAATAATTAGAAACTCCAATCATATTATCTTAACAGTCTGTTTAGGGGTTTATAAATTTCTAAACCAAATCCCTGATACATATTCAAGCTATTGTGAAGTGAACTGAAATTCGCTCAGTTGTGTCTGACTCTTTGCCATCCCATGGACTATACTGTCCATGGAATTCTCCAGGCCAGAATACTGGAATGGGCAACCATTCCCTTCTCCAGGGGATCTTTCCAACCCAGGGATTGAACCCAGGTCTCCTGCATTGCAGGTTGATTCTTTATCAGCAGAGCTAACAGTCCTCAAGCTATTAGACTGAATACAAAAAGAATAACAACAAGAATTTCAAAAAATAAAAGATTAATGGAGGCTGAGTATCTCCAATATCCCAGGGGATTGTGATGTGTGTTTGACAGACGTTATCTCATAGAGACATAGATACTAGAAACTTACAAATTGCTTCTAGCTGATATATGTGTAACATGTGAGTGGCTGGGAAAACTAACAATTACATTTGTTTTACTTGGGTGTAGCAGTTAGAGATAGGCCCAGGGAAGTTCAAAGGGATGAAAGATTATGAAGGTTAATGGCTCATTTCCTTATTTATTTTTTCCCATAAGGATAAAGAGAGGGGGGGAAAGAGAAATGTAGGGCAGAGAAAGGAGAAAAAGAAATCACTTTGCCATGCATTAAAAAAAAAGACTTTGCTAATCAACCTATATTATCCAGGGGAGAATCTAAGAGCTTACTCCCATGTAGCTCTTGGCTTTGTTGAATGGTTATGTTGGATGGGAAAACTTCACTTCTTACTCCATTTCTCTTTGTTCTTGAATGAGATGGAGACACCTGGACCTTTTAACTTCTGTTGTTTTGTTTTGGTTGTTTGTTTTACCTAATTTAAAAAATGATCATGTCTTAAGAGTTAGAGGGCTGAATTACCTCAACAGTCTGAATATATTATGTATTAATATTTGAAGTTTGCTAGGAAGACCAAATTGCATCTAACATGAAACTAAGCCATTCCGTGTGGGGCCACCCAAAATGGACAGGTCGTGGTGGAGAGGTCTGACAAAATGTGGTCCACTGGAGAAGCGAATGGCAAACCACTTCAGTATTCTTACCTTGAGAACCCCATGAACAGTATGAAAAGGCAAAAAGATAGGACACTGAAAGATGAACTCCCCAGATTGATAGGTGCGCAATATGTTACTGGAGATCAGTGGAGAAATAACTCCAGAATGAATGAAGGAAAGGAGCCAAAGCAAAAACAACACCCAGTTGTCGATGTGACTGGTGATAGAAGCAAGGTCCAATACTGTAAAGAGCAATATTGCATAGGAACCTGGAATGTTAGGTCCATGAATCATGGCAAATTGGAAGTGGTCAAACGGGAGATGGCAAGAGTGAATGTTGACATTCGAGGAATCAGCAAACTAAGTTGGACTGGAACAGGTGGATTTAACTCAGATGACCATTATATATACTACTGTGGGCAGGAATCCATTATAAGAAATGGAGTAGCCATCATGGTCAACAAAAGAGTCTGAAATGCAGTCCAAGTATGCAATCTCAAAAACGACAGATTGATCTCTGTTTGTTTCAGAGGCAAACCATTCAATATCAAGGTAATCCAAGTCTATGCCCCAACCAGTAATGCTGAAGAAGCTGAAGTTGAGTGGTTCTATGAAGACCTACAGACCTTTTAGAACTAACATCCAAAACGGATGTCCTTTTCATTATAGGGGACTGGAATGCAAAAGTAGGAAGTCAAGAAATACCTGGAATAACAGGCAAATTTGGCCTTGGAATACAGAATGAAGCAGTGCAAAGGCTAGTAGAGTTCTGCCAAGAGAATGCACTGGTCATAGCAAACACCCTCTTCCAACAACACAAGAGAAGACTCTACACATCGACATTACCAGATGGCCAACACCGAAATCAGATTGATTATATTCTTTGCAGCCAAAAATGGAGAAGCTCTATTCAGTCAGCAAAAACAAGACTGGGAGCTGACTGTGGCTCAGATCATGAACTCTTTATTGTAAAATTCAGATTTAAATTGAAGAAAGTGGGAAAAACAAATAGACCATTCAGGTATGACCTAAATCAAATCCCTTATGATTATACAGTGGAAGTGAGAAATAGATTTAAGGGACTAGAGCTGATAGACAGAGTGCCTAATGAACTATGGACAGAGGCTCATGACATTGTACAGGTGACAGGAATCAAGACCATTCCCAAGAAAAAGAGATGCAAAAAGGCAAACTGGCTGTCTGAGGAGGCCTTAAAAATAGCTGTGAAAAGAATAGAAATGAAAAGCAAAGGAGAAAAGGAAAGATATACCCATTTGAATGCAGAGTTCCAAAGAATACCAGGTAAAGATAAGAAAGCCTTCCTCAGCGATCAATGCAAAGAAATAGAGGAAAACAATAGAATGGGAAAGACTGGAGATCTCTTCAAGAAAATTAGAGATACCAAGGGAACATTTCATGCAAAGATAGGCTCAATAAAGGACAGAAATGGTGTGGACCTAACACAAGCAGGTGATATTAAGAAGACGTGGCAAGAATACATGGAAAAACTGTACAAAAAAGATCTTCACGGCCCAGATAATCACAATGGCATGATCACTCACCTAGAGCCAGACATCCTGGAAAGGGAAGTCAAAGCATCACTATGAACAAAGCTAGTTCTGAAAGTATTGCACTCAATATGTCAGCAAATTTGGAAAGCTCAGCAGTGGCCACAGGACTGAAAAAGATCAGTTTTCATTCCAATCCCAAAGAAAGGCAATGCCAAAGAATGCTAAAACTACCACACAATTGCACTCGTCTCACATGCTAGTAAAGTAATGCTCAAAATTCTCCAAGCCAGCCTTCAGCAATACATGAACCGTGAACTTCCAGATGTTTTTAGAAGCTGGTTTTAGAAAACTCAGAGGAACCAGAGATCAAATTGCCAACATCTGCTGGATCATCGAAAAAGCAAGAGAGTTCCAGAAAAACATCTATTTCTGTTTTATTGACTATGCCAAAGCCTTTGACTATGTGGATCACAATAAACTGTGGAAAATTCTGAAAGATATGGGGATACCAGACCACCTGACCTGCCTCTTGAGAAACCTGTATTTAGGTCAGAAAGCAACAGTTAGAACTGGACATGGAACAACTGACTGGTTTCAAATAGGAAAAGGAGTATCTCAAGGCTGTATATTGTCACTGTGCTTAATTAACTTATATGTAGAGTACATAATAAGAAACCCTGGGATGGATGAAGCACAACCTGGAAACAAGATTGCCAGGAGAAATATCAATAAACTCAGATATGCAGATGGAACCACCCTTATGGCAGAAAGTGAAGAATAAATAAAGAGCCTCTTGATGAAAGTGAAAGAGGAGAGTGGAAAAATTTGGCTTAAAGCTCAACATTCAGAAAACTAAGATCAGAGATCTGATCCCATCACTTCATGGCAAATAGATGGGGAAACAGTGGCTGACTTTCTTTTTTGGGGCTCCAAAATCACTGCAGATGGTGATTGCAGCCATGAAATTAAAAGGTGCTTACTCCTTGGAAGGAAAGTTATGACCAACCTAGACAGTATATTAAAAAGCAGAGACATTACTTTGCCAACAAAGGTCTGTCTAGTCAAGGCTATGGTTTTTTCAGTAGTCATGTATGTATATGAGAGTTAGACTATAAAGAATGGTTAGTGCAGAAGAATTAATGCTTTTGAAGTGTGGTGTTGGAGAAGACTCTTGAGAGTCCCTTGGACTGCAAGGAGATCCAACCAGTCCATCATAAAGGAGATCAGCCCTGGGTGTTCATTGGAAGGACTGATTTGAAGCTGAAACCCCAATACTTTGGCTACAACACGCAAAGAGTTGACTCATTGAGAAAGACTCTGATGCAGGGAAGGATTGGGGGCAGAGGGAGAAGGGGATGACAGAGGATGAGATGGTTGGATGGCATCACTGACTTGATTGGCATGGGTTTGATTGAACTCCAGGAATTGGTGATGGACAGGGAGGCCTGGAGTGCTGTAGTCCATGGGGTCGCAAAGAGTTGGACGTGACTGAATGACTGAACTGAACTGTTATCGGTATTTCAGATAATTTACAATGGCTGTATTGCCTTTTAAAGTAAATTTTCTAGAGAATTATTTGCTACTTGAGCATTCTACCTTCTTTCTGTGATATCAGAGAAGAAATTCCTTGAGCTTAAATGAGAGAAAATCCCCACATATTCTCTGATCATAAAGGTAAAATGATTCTTCAGACACTGTGGTGATCTCTGCCTGCAGCAGAATTGATTTATTTTCAAAATCAGTGTCTGGAGAAGAAAGAGGAGAGGTTAAAAAAGAGGGGATGGATCTAAAGATAAAGAAGTATACCATAACATCTAGGTGAGGCTGGGGGTTAATGTAATTCTTCCCTGCATTTACCATGTTATGGAATGAAGGCAAGGAACATATGAGTGCAGTCACTGTGGAAACACGTTCTTTCTAGATCAGAACTCTGAGAGCAGTAGCTCATGACGCAATTCCCAAGAGTGACTTCTATCTGCAAAAGAATACATTTTCCAACAATTCCTTATTGAGTGGTCAAAAACAATTCATGACTTCAACTGATAATTGTCTTGGAGAAAATTAAACCAAATCTCATAACTTTAGATTACAAATGCATCTGTATGGTGCATCAAATATATTTTTGATGAAATATACCTTACTCCAAATGCTAATATATGTACAACTGAAAAAAAAGTATTATAGAAATACTAACTGACTTAACAGTTTGTATTTAAAAGCACAGTATATCATTCTTTGAACAAGTTCCCCAACTACTTCACCTAATAGTTAATATCAGCTTGGATACTTAATAACCCTTCTCTAGTTTTCTTTAATTTTGTTATGTAAATATATATCCCTGAAAAATTTGTGGTTTACTTTCCCTATTTTGTGTTATATATAAAGACAAATAGTTTGTTCTGTGATTTTGCTGTTTCATATTTTATTATTTTTTGAATATGAATAACAGGGTATTTGTGGTTGGGCTTTGTAGAACTTTGTTGCAACACTACAATAACTTATTTACTCATTATACTGTTGACAGACATTTGGGGTGGTAACAGTTTTTGCTAATAAAAAGATGATGTTTTATATATTATTATAAACATCTTCTGGAAACATATGTGCAAGAATTTTCTGAGTAGAAAATTCTATTTTGGAGTAGAATTTCTGGAACATAATGTAAACAAACAGCAAACTTTGTTAAGCCAAACTATTTTGCAATGTGGCTGTACTAATTTATACTCCTACCAGTAACTTGGTGATCCTTGTTTCTTCTTATAATATGACTGATTCTGGCTTAATTCATTTTTAATTAGGTTAATTCTCTGATATACATTGGTAAATTAAATTTATGAATATTAATTCTTAACTGGTATATATAAGGCAGATTCAGTTCAGTTCAGTTGCTCAGTTGTCTGTGACTCTTTGCTACCCCATGGACTGCACACCAAGCCTCCTTGTCCATCACCAACACCCAGAGTTTACCCAAACTCATGTCCATTGAGTCAGTGATGCCATCCAACCATCTCATCCCCTGTCGTCCCCTTCTCCTCCCGCCTTCAGTCTTTCCCAGCATCAGGGTCTTTTCCAAGGAGTCAGTTCTTCATAACAGGTGGCCAAAGTATTGGAGTTTCAGCTTCAACATCAGTCCCTCCAATGAACACCCAGGACTGATCTCCTTTAGGATGGACTGGTTGGATCTCCTTGCAGTCCAAGGGACTCTCAAAAGTCTTCTCCAACACCATAGTTCAAAAGCACCAATACTTAGGTGCTCAGCTTTTTTTATAGTCTAACTCATATCCATACATGACTACTGGAAAAGCCATAGCCTTGACTAGGTGGACTTTTGTTGGCAAAATAATGTCTCTGCTTTTTAATATGCTGTCTAAGTTGGTCATAACTTTCCCTCCAAGAAGTAAGCATCTTTTAATTTCATGGCTGCAATCACCATCTGCAGTGATTTTGGAGCCCAAAAAAAGAAAGTCAGCCACTGTTTCCACTGTTTCCCCATCTATTTGCCATGAAGTGATGGGACTGGATACCCTGATCTTACTTTTCTGAATGTTGAGCTTTAAGCCAACTTTTTCCACTCTCCTCTTTCACTTTCATCAAGATGCTCTTTAGTTCTTTTTCACTTTCTGCCACAAAGGTGGTTCCATCTGCATATCTGAGTTTATTGATATTTCTCCTGGCAATCTTGATTCCAGCTTGTGCTTCTTCCAGCCCAGTGTTTCTCATGATGTACTCTGCATACAAGTTTAATAAGCAGGGTGACAATATACAGCCTTGACGTACTCCTTTTCCTATTTGGAACCAGTCAGTTGTTCCATGTCCAGTTCTAACTGTTGCTTCCTGACCTTCATACAGGTTTCTCAAGAGGCAGGTGAGGTGGTCTGGTATTCCCATCTCTTTCAGAATTTTCCAGTTTATTGTGATCCACATAATCAAAGGCTTTGGCATAGTCAATAAAGCAGAAATATATGTTTTTCTGGAACTTGTTTGCTTTTTCGATGATCCAAGTGATGTTGGCAATTTGATCTCTGGTTCCTCTGACTTTTCTAAACCCAGCTTGAACATCTGGAAGTTCATGGTTCATGCATTGCTGAAGCCTGGCTTGGAGAATTTTGAGCATTACTTTACTAGCATGTGAGATGAGTGCAATTGTGCGGTAGTTTGAGCATTCTTTGGCACTGCCTTTTTTTGGGATTGGAATGAAAACTGACCTTTTCCAGTCCTATTGCTCGCCACTCCCATAATGCAGATATCTTCTCCAAAACTTTATGTGGTTTTTCTTCATATTCTTTTTATTGTGTCCAATAATGCATAGACATCCTTCATTTTATTGTAGTCATATTAATCATTGTTCTATAATTCGTATTGTCAAATCTCTATTTTAGAATTTATTTTCTATCTCAAGGATCTTGAAGATATTTTCCTGTGTTCCCAACTAAATTTTTTAGAAGTTTTACCTTAGACACTCTTTATTTTTCCTCCTTTTTTATGTATATATCCACAGTGGGAATTAGGCATCCATTTTTTTCACATATGTATATGCAATTTTAGCCCTCTGTATATTACATAGTCCATCTACTCTCCACTAAGTTGTGTTGTTTCTTCTATCATAAACTCTATAAGAAAGAGTATTTCTATGCTTTCCTATGTCCCCATAAATACTATGGCTCTGGTGTAAGTCTTCATATCTGACAGGGCAAGTTATTCCATTTTCTTCTTCAGAGTGTTTTGATTATATTTGGGCCTTTTTCTCCTTCATATTCATTTTACATAAACGTATCAAGTTCATGCATGCACTCCAAAAGATCTGCCTTTGATTCTGTTTGAATTACATTGATTATATTGATTGATTGGGGTAAAATTGACATCTGTACAATATTTAGCAAAATATGCAAGAGAACATGGGATAGCTTTTGATTTAGTTAGGTATATTTATCTGTCTATCATCTATCTATCTATCTATTAATTGAGACATAGTTGATGTACAATATAAGTTTCAGGCGTACAACATAGTGATTTATAATTTTTAAAGGTTATATTCCTTCAATATCATTATAATGTACTGTTTATATTTCCTGTGTTTTACTATTTATCATTGTATCTTATTTATTTTATGTATGATAGTTTGTACTTCCTAATCCCCTAACCCTAACTCCAAAATAGGTATTTTTAATGATTGAATAAAATTTTATAATTTTCTTTATAAAGGAGATACTATTTGTTAGACACAATTTCACATACTTTATGTATGACTTAAACGGCATTTCAAATTACAAATATATTTGAACTGACATTCAACTGTGTACAAAATGGTCTTGTTTTGTAAATATTAATGCTTTTTCAGTTAACAATGAACTGTAAAGTTTATGTATAATTTTAAAATAAAGATGTATTATTTGTAAATAATAACTTGTTTTTTCCATTCAGCTCTTACATCTTTTGCCTAATTTGTTGCTTCATTTTGAATTTCCAGTATGATGCTTTGTAAAAATGATAATAATTGGCATCTTTAAATTGTTATTGATTTTAAAAAGAATAGATTTCAACAATTCACCTTAAGTGCAGTGTTTGTTATGGCTTTCTTACCTATCTTCGAGTTAAGAAAATTCCTTTCTTATGGACCGTCTTACTTATTTGACAAGAGAAATCAACTTGAACAGTTTAGCACATTCTTTAATTTTTTACTGTTATTAACATCCTTTGATTCTAGAAAATGTATATAAAGTAAGTAGGAAACAACTCCCTGGAGGTTTGGAAAATAGCCATAGGGCATGTGAAAGTGAAAGCTGTTCAGTCTGCCTCTTTATGACCCCATGGATTGTAGTCCATCAGGTTCCCCTGTCCATGGGATTCTCCAGGCAAGAATACTGGAGTGGGTAGCCATTCTCTTCTCCAGGGGATCTTCTCCTCCTAGGAATCAAATCCAGGTATCCTGCATTGCAGGCAGATTCATTACCATATGAGCCACCAGGGAAGCCCTGTAATCCAACTCAAATTAATCTTTAAGTAAGTCATTGAAACATAGCTCTGAACATTTCTGTATCAGAAAGAACATGAGGAATCTGCTCCTGAGGGTGAGAGAATTGTTTAGTGGGGAAGAAAGATTGCAATCCCTATGTGACCACGAATATCATAAATTGAAAGGCAAACTTCACTGTAATTCAGCTGATGTTTCATATTTATGAGTTATAATTCCACCTAGGTGCTATAATATTATCTCCACTTTGCAGATTAACATGAAGCAAATGCTTAGTTATATTATATGAGTTACCAATGTCACATGGCCTGGAGACAAGACCAGAGGAAGAAGTCAATCTTATTATCTTTAATTCCCTAGTCATTTCTACACAGCTACCAAGGTGACTTCTCCATATATTTGATTCTAACTTCAAAATGGCATCCCACTCCAGTACTCTTGCTTGGAAAATCCCATGGACGGAGGAGCCTGTTAGGCTGCAGTCCATGGGGTCACTAAGAGTCAGACATGACTGAGCGACTTCACTTTGACTTTTCACTTTCATGCATTGGAGAAGGAAATGGCAGCCCACTCCAGTGTTCTTGCCTGGAGAATACCAGGGACGGGGGAGCCTGGTGGGCTGCCGTCTATGGGGTCGCACAGAGTCAGACACGACTGAAGTGACTTAGCATAGCATAGCATCAAAAGATTACTCTTACAGAATTTTATGTGAATTCTCACATAAAATCTGTCTAAACTGATTATTTGATAAATGTTATTTAAATGAATTTCTGTAATAATTTATGGAATGCATTGTATATAATTCTATAAGTTCTTACATATTTAGTTTCATTATCCAAGGCATTTGTTTTCAATCTAAAATTCTCACAATCTCCTCCTGATGTCACTTCTCCCAAAGCCTGTCAGTTTATCAAGCTAACTTGTTCCTTTTCACTCTGAAAGTCACATGAGAAGCAACTTGTCGTTTTCAGCTGCAGAAGCAGAACTTTCTGTGGGATCCCTGACTAACTAAGTCTGGGAAGCACGCAATCAGGTCAGCTATCCCTTCAGTTCTGCTGAGTCTTAGGCTGAGACTTGGCCAGTCAGATCATTCTCTACACGCTGGTGACCCTCATCTCTAGGCCATTTAAATATTCCTAGTTTACCAAGAGATTTGATAAGATGTAAAAAATATTTCCCAATTCTAATTACTATTCTCATGAACTCTTTTCACCTGTCCACTAAATTTTAGAGGCATTGAAACCAAAACGAAGCAGTTCAAAGCTCTTTGCAAACTTGTACATTTTATATACAAATAACAGTATGTTCATTATAATACGTACATAACTGTGCTCCTCCTCAGTACCTTCAGTCGTATCCGACTATTTGTGACCCTATGGACTATAGCTTGCCAGTCTTCTCTGTCCATGGGATTCTCCAAGCAAGAATACTGGAGTGCATTGGCATGCCCTCCTCCAGGGGACCTTCCCAATCCCGGGTTCGAACCTGGGGCCTCCTGCATCTTCTGCATCACAGGTGGATTTTTTACCACTGAGCCACCAGGGAAGCCCATATACATAATACACAATATATATTAATCTGCATTAAACATCATCATATAGTATAATACTCTTGTATGTAGTTATATTAAAAACCAGTATTATAATTATCCTGTTTCTTCAAGTAGGATCACATAATCCATAACCAGGAATTAACCATAACTGGGTTATCTGTAGGGTTTCCCAGGTTGCACTAGTGATAAAGAAGCTGCCTACCAATCTATGTAGGAGACGTAAGAACTGTGGGTTCAATCCCTGGATCAGGAAGATCCCCTGGAGGAGGGCATAGCAACCTACTCCAGTATTCTTGCCTGGAGAATCCCATGAACAGAGAAGTCTGGTGGGCTACAGTCCGTAGGATGGCAAAGAGTCAGACATGACTGAAGTGACTTAGCACGCATGTACACATGGGTTGTTAATATTGTTTTCAATTCATAATTGTTTAACTTTGACACTATAATATTTTTAACATAATACAGAACTTCATTGTTAACACTTTTGGATAAAATTTTCCCTATAAACAGATACAGGTGAATCAGACTACTAGGGGTGTGTTGGTTGACACTCCCAGTGGCATGATGACAAAGATATACAGGTGACTTGGAACAAGTGCCTGTCACTGTGAAGAAGGGACTTCAGAGCACATGATCTTCCTACAGTGGCTCAGAAACATCGCCCTGGTATCTGAAAATCAGCACAGTCATACAACCTTTATGTTCATTCAAATACAACATTTGAGGGAACTTTTTCTATTTTCTCTCTGCTCAAATTGTACTTTTATATTTGTGTAGTTTTGGGGGGCCTGAAAATAGTTCAGTAACAGGAATGTTGTTTGGAATTTTGGGCTTAGTTTCTGTACAGTACAAGGCTGTTTTAGTTTTATTTTTTTATTTTTTAACTTTTCAGTATTTTATTGGTTTTGCCATATATCAACATGAATCCGCCACAGGTATACACGTGTTCCCCATCCTGAACCCTCCTCCCTCCTCCCTCCCCATACCATCCCTCTGGGTCGTCCCAGTGCACCAGCCCCAAGCATCCAGTATCGTGCATCAAACCTGGACTGGCAACTCGTTTCATATATGATATTATACATGTTTCAGTGCCATTCTTCCAAATCATCCCACCCTCTCCCTCTCCCACAGAGTCCAAAAGACTGTTCTATACATCAGTGTCTCTTTTGCTGTCTTGTATACAGGGTTATTGTTACCATCTTTCTAAATTCCACATATATGCGTTAGTAGACTGTATTGGTGTTTTTCTTTCTGGCTTACTTCACTCTGTATAATAGGCTCCAGTTTCATCCACCTCATTAGAACTGATTCAAATGTATTCCTTTTAATGGCTGCAAGGCCGACGGACACCCACCCCCACCACCCCGCCCCTTAGAGATGCTTTTAAGTACAAAGTTTCCATTTCAGTTAAAAAATATCTGTACTTTTAAAGATCAATTTTAAATTAATTAAAGACTCAAGAATATT
This sequence comes from Bubalus kerabau, assembly GCF_029407905.1. Taxonomy (NCBI): domain Eukaryota; kingdom Metazoa; phylum Chordata; class Mammalia; order Artiodactyla; family Bovidae; genus Bubalus; species Bubalus kerabau. The sequence continues at coordinate 36,213,528 of NC_073639.1, read as the reverse complement.
TCTAATCTATTTGCTCATTTATATTTCCTTGTTATTAAGCAGATATAAATGGATATTAATTTGGATATGAATTCTTTAATTACCATGACAACAAAGAGAGATTGATTGAAACACATATTAAAAAAAAACAAAAACCTGATTTGAACAAACTCATAACTTGAACATATTTACAACAGAAAAAGTTCTTAGAATAACCTTGTAAATGGTTTACTTGGAGAGCTGAAATATGTATTTGAAAGTTGAATATTTTGCCAGGAGCACACACACACACAAAAGCATGTTTTCTCCTTGATGTGTTTCTCCATGCATCCTTCAGAGCCCAGCAGAAGTAAGGGAAAGGACTCCCATTAACACAGCTCAAAGGAGCTCAAAGGACTGAACTGCCCTAAGGGGCAGACGACCCCATCCAGCTAAGGAGTTTTGGGCTTCATTCCAGAGAATTCATTAAGAAAGCAAAAAAGGTAAAAGTTCCCCAAAGATCACACACTACCTCTGCCTTAAAACGGCAATTTTAATTCTGGGGTGCTGAAACTGTGTCAAATAGCCTATAGCAAGCTATGTACTAAGCGCTGCAAAATGATGCAAAATAAATACTTACTGTGTTTTGAGAACTAGCTCATTAGTAGGGGAAATACTATACTATACACACCCTAAGGATATTTGAGCATTCACATAGGCACATAAATGTTGATGTGAAGTGTCATTCATAGATGAGGCTAGCTGTATATTTTTTTATTGACATAACTATTGAATTTCTACTCAGTTGACTAAGGGCTTGATGAGATTTGTTGGTTAAGGGAAACACCTGGATAAAACTAATGATCAAAATGGCCATAACTTGATTTTGAATACTACTTTCCCATTCCAAATATTTTCACTTAAAACAAAAGCCTGTAAAACAGGTGATAGTATTATGAGCCTAATTTCACAGGTGGGAAAATTAAGGTTATCAGAGGGCAAACAAATGCCCCAGGATTCTGACATGAAGATGTGTGCTCAAGGCATTTATGTGTAAGTGTGCTTGAGATCATTATGTGTGGGAGACAGCAGAAAGAAACAAGATAGGCAGAGGAAGAGGACGGGTTGCAATGCAGTTCTAACACAGCCTTCAGTAAACATCATAGAAGGTCCTAGGATCTGGCATGACCCTTCAGAGGTCAGATCTGCAGCAGCACCAACCTTAATTTCTGAAGGGGATGATGGCAGAGAACAGATGTGTGCTACCATGCCCAGAAACTAGGGAAACCGTCTTTTATTCTTGAAGGGTTATCTTGGTGCCACAACATAGGATCCACCAGATGTATCAGGAATTACACAGGTAAGAAGTATGCAAACCAAAATGCAAACTGGATTCTAAAATTAGAAATTCTACTCCTGCCCTATTGGCTCAGATGGTAAAGAATCTGCCTGCAATGCAGGAGACCCATGTTTGATCCCCGGGTTGGGAAGATCCCCTCTAGAAGGGAATGTCAACTATTCTTGTCTGGAGAATCCCCTGGACAGAGGAGCCTGGTGGACTATAGTTTATGGGATTGCAAAGAGCCGGACACGACTGAGCAACGAACACATAACTTCACATCACTCCTGCCTTACATGTAACTATATGATTTGTAAGGTGTTCTATCATTTTGTACCAATTTACATGACTTCATTCATCTTTCATTAAAACTGAATTTTAAAACAGCATTCAACTATAAACAAAGAAGTTTGTTCACATTATAAAGATAAAGTAATAATAGCAAGACATTTTCATAATGCTTATTTTCTGAACTGGTGAACATGTTGAAACATAAAAATAAATACTGGATATGCATCTATTTAATTAAAGTTGAATATAAAAAGAATAAGGAAATATGAAAATTGAAGACTGATATTTTGGCTTGAAGCATCTCTAGGGTCAATAGGAGGTCTGAAGTTTATAAAAAAGAGAATGTGGACCTGGTCTAGGGATCACCTATTATATAGTTATACTGTTTTTCTCTGGCTTTGAGAAATTGATTAAATCATGCACTATACAATTATTCTCAAGCCTGGAGTAAAGAAGAGTAACAGAAAGGGTTTAAGAGAGATAGCAATTAATTTTCTAAGCGTATATATGAAGCCATGCTTTGTGCTATAAATTCTCCATATCTATGTGAAAATAAAATTGGCTTTGCTTGCTTATAAAATATGTAGTCCTTAGGATTGCTCTAAATCCAGAGAATTAGTAGAATAAAATATATTATTCCAGCAATATGAAACTATGAAGTCAAATGACTAAACAAAATTGTATTACACAAAGTTATTTGCTTAGTAGAAAGTATGTCTTCATACTTCTCATTGTGTTAATGGTTCACTGGAATACATTCAGGTGAGTGAAGTCGTTCAGTCGTGTCTGACTCTTCACGACCCCATGGACTGTAGCCCACCAGCCTCCTCCGTCCATGGGATTCTCCAGGCAAGAATACTGGAGTGGGTTGCCATTTCCTTCTCCAGGGGATCTTCCCAACCCAGGGATAGAACCCAGGTCTCCCACATTGCAGGCAGACGCTTTAACCTCTGAGCCTTGCAAATCATCTGAACATCTTTATCTTTGTCTGTAATGACAGCTGTTGAATGCCAGCTTCTAAAATATCACCAGTAAAACCTGTTGGTAATAGAAAGATGATATTTTTGCTTACTATAGTAAGAGAGAATATGACCTCACCAGAACTTTGGCAGTATCTGGAGGGAGAAAGGCAAAGTGGGTATCTTTTAGAATTTAAAGTGTGGTTTCAGGTGTGTCTTTGAAAGGCAGGGACTCAGTTAAGACTGGCTATGTATGATATATCAGTAGTTTAAGATTGGTGAACATAGAAATCTGAGAATTTTGAGACAATGGGTTCAAATAGTCTGAGTTTAAACCGTCCGTGAATGCTATCTAACAGGGGTCAAGTAGGATACTATATGGGCTTCCCTAGTGGCTTAGATGGTAAAGAATCTGCCTGCAATGCAAGAGACACATTCGATCCCTGGGTTGGGAAGATCCCCTAGAGAAGGGAAAGGCAACCCACTCCAGTCAGTATTCCTGCCTGGAGAATTCTATGGACAGAGGAGCCTGGCGGGCTACAGTCCATGCGGTCACAAAGTGTTGGATATCACTGGGAGACTAACACTTTCACTATTTTCTCAGGGTGTTGTATACTGGGGATAACCTGATAAGCCAAACCAGACAACGTCCTTATCTTGCAGAGTTTAGGTCTGTTGGGAGAGGATCTGGAGAAAGCTCCAAAAATGAACAATCAAGTTGTTTGCCTCAGCAATAGTCTTCTGAAAATAAAGTCATGTTAATGTAGACAGAATGTGTTTAGGGGAAGATAATTTCTTTCTCACAGTCAAGAGATGACTTGCTGGTGTTAAAATGTCAGCACTGGATTTCAGCTTCTCAGTGACTAGCAGTGGGACTTTGGATGAGTTCCTAAATTTTACTGTATAACATTTTCCTTTTCTGTGCTTACATATGTTTGTCACGAGGATTAAATGGACAATATTATGAAGACAATTTGAACTGCAGCTGACACAGTAAGTAAATCAGTAGGTTTTTACTATTTCCCTCACACTTTACCATCCATTTGCACAACATTCACTATTTTCCAAGTATATGCCTCTTTTAGGCAAGAACTAAGGGATGAAAAAAAAAGATAATTTTATTTGGAGGTATAGTACATTCAAATAATCATCTCATTGAGTTCTTATGTGTGTGTGCATGCCCATATCAGTGAAGACATTCTTCAAGGCTCGTTTAACAAATTAAAAGTAGAATGTCGCACAAACATTGCTGAAAATAAAGTATTTGAAAGCACCTAAGTTTTTAACACACATTAAAAATTATAACATTGGATGATATTGTAGATTAAAACTCCTCTTATGGTTGCTTACACTTTTTCTACTTTAATGTAAAAAAAATATATATATATAGCAATAAAATTCCATTATGGTTATCAGAATAACAGAGGATCAAGTACAGCCAGAAAGCAGAGTCCATAATATCTAGGTTGTTCATGGCATTATTCTTCTAAGAAACATTTATGGAGTAAATATGGAGTAAATATTTAGGGAGTAAATAAAAAAAAAACCTAATATGGGGCTTTCCTGGTGGCTCAGTGGTAAAGAATCTGCCTGCCAATCCAGGAGACTTGGATTCAATCACAAGTCTGGAGGATCTGGAGAAGGAAATGGCAACTCACTCCACTATTCTTGCCTGGGAAAGAAGGGAAAGAGGAGCCATGCAGGCTATAGTCCATGGGGTCGCAAAGAATCAGACATGAGTTAGTGACTAAGCAACAGCAGAAATATGGGTCAAGTGGGGTATTATATACAGGGGATAACATAATATCCTGATAAGCCAAACCAGACAATGGCCCTGTCTTGACAGAGTTTTGGTCTGTTTGGGAGAGGAAAATATAAATCAAATCATCGTGCAAGGAAATAATGATAGAGATGTGAAAAGAAGGACGATCTCTGATGGCTTTCAGTAGAAAATGTCACTTGACAAAGGATAAGGAGGCATCTACTAAGCTAAAAGGCTGAGGGTCCTGGGATGAGGTTTCCACACACAGAACGTGCTACGGTGAGAGGACAAATAACCATTGGCCTGAAAGAAGGCTAGCTCAATGCTGTTGCAGAGAGCTGGGGAGAGTATTGAATGAAATCAAGCTGGGCAGATTGTAGAGGTCTGACTGTGTAGAATCTTAAAGTCTATCTGGAATCCACATTAAGGATTTTGACCTTATTCTAAACTCACCAGCAGATTTTAAGCAGGGTTGAGAGAAGAGGGTGGGGAAGAAGAACCCATATGACTCCTGATTGAGATTTAGAGTTAACTTTGAAAATCTACCTTTTAGAGAAGTAATTGGAATAAATAACAAGGTTCTGAAAGGATAGATATTTCTTCTCCTGTGAATTTTCCCATTTTAAGTCAATAGGTAACTTATTGCTGCTTTATAGTTACTGAGTTTATGATTTGAGTTGTAGAATTAAATAACTGAGGATCTATATAAAAATACTATGCCAATGTCTATTTACAGAACAGTTATTCTCTGTAACAGAACTGTAATCTACATTGTCAACTATAAATAAAAAATATAGAGTGATAAAAACCAAGTAAGTAAAGGAAAATCGCTATCCTTTCTTATTAGATACTTAACATACTTTGACTCATTTGTGCTGTTTTTTCATCTGCCTTTAAACAAGGCTCTGTTAGTAAGGATTGAATATTATACCAACTGACTTCATTTTCTTTAAATTTGGAAAAGCCGTCCTAAAGAAAAGACTTGTTATAGAAGAATAAAAGGAGACCACAATTCTCAATTTCTTGGAAGTCTATCATTTTAAAGAGGCAATGGGCTCAATGGGTTCATTTCTGGAATATAAATGCAGTCCCTACAAGCAAAACTTATGCACTGGTAAAGTAAATTCAGAATGAGACATGGATTTTAAGTAATTAGACCTACTGAATGGGGGAGCTTCCAGTATCTAGAAATAGTCTAGCAGAAGTTTCATTCTGATCTCAAACTTTAAAAGAAACCCCAAGATTCTGATTTTATTTTTCTAAAAGAAAACCTCTATCAATGTTACTACTTGTTCCCTAGAAACATCTGCCTCTGAATTGTGAGTCTCACTTTCAACCATGATGATAGAACATTCTTTCACCTCTTTGCAACTAAAGTCTCAGAGTGACTACTACAACCACGTTGTGTGTGTTACTTGCTCAGTTGTGTCCAACTCTTTGCGACCCCATGGACTCTAGCCTCTGTCCATGGAATTCTCCAGGCAGGAATACTGGAGTGGGTAGCCGTTTCCTTCTCCAAGGAATCGTCTTGATTCAGTGATCAAATCCAGGTCTCCCACATTGTAGGTGGACTCTTTACTGTCTGAGCCTCCAGAGAAGCCCCAACAGCCACCTTACTTTTGGAAAAAGTAAAGTAAATTACTGCAGATGTCAAACATGAAAAAAAAAATTAAATGAAGTTAAAATATGTTTCAGAATTGAAAATAAACTGAGTTAATGACCTAGTGCTGGTTGAATTTCCGAGAAGGCAATGGCAATCCACTCCAGTACTCTTGCCTGGAAAATCCCATGGGCAGAGGAGCCTGGTTGGCTGCACCCCGTGGGGTCGCTAAGAGTAGGACACAACTGAACGACTTCACTTTCACTTTTCATTTTCATGCATTGGAGAAGGAAACGGCAACCCACTCCAGCGTTCTTGCCTGGAGAATCCCAGAGACGGGGGAGCCTGGTGGGTTGCCATCTGTGGGGTCACACAGAGTCGGACATGACTGAAGTGACTTAGCAGCAGCAGCAGCAGCTGGTTGAATTTAGGTGAGTGAGAACATTGTTAGTATTTACTTTTTCAGGCAAGCCAGTTGCTTGAATTTTATTAACCTTGTTTTTTCCTTTCCTCTCACTTAGATATGGTGCTTGAATTAGTCAGAACAGGCTAAGTATCAGAGACTGTGCCCCATAAACTCAGAAGCTCTAACAGTAACTTGGCAGTAGCTATATTAGTCATAGATTTAAATAAGGTCAAGTTGTAAAGTTTGTGAAACCAGCTCAGTCCCTGGCTGTAGACACTGTATTGGGTAAGTGTGAGCAAGTTACTTGAACTTTATAAGTCTCAGTTTTTTCATCAGTAAAATTGGGCATAATAATATTATTCAGTGCATTGGGATTTTGTGAGAATTAAATGATTCATATATCAGCATAGCACCTGGTATATAAAAAAATTCAATAAAATTTTCCATATTAATATTATTATGAAGTAAAATATCTTATTCTACTGCTTTGGTTCCAGTTCAGTTTAGTTGCTCAGTCCTTGTTTTCCATGGACTGCACCACACCAGGCTTCCCTGTCCATCACCAACTCCCAGAGCCTGCTCAAACTCATGTCCATAGAGTCAGTGATGCCATCCAACTATCTCATCCTTTGTCGTCCCCTTCTCCTCCCACCAATCTTTCCCAGCATCAGGGTCTTTTCAAACAAGTCAGTTCTTCACATCAGGTGGCCAAAGTACTGCAGTTTCAGCTTCAGCATCAGTCTTTCCAATGAATATTCAGGACTGATTTCCTTTAGGATGGACTGGTTGGATCTCCTTGCAGTACAAGGGACTCTCAAGAGTCTTCCCCAATACCACAGTTCAGAAGCATCAATTCTTCGGAGCTCAGTTTTCTTTATAGTCCGACTCTCTCTTATATCCATACATGACTAATGGAAAAACCATAGCTTTCACTAGACGGACCTGTGTCGGCAAAGTAATGTCTCTGCTTTTTAATATGCTGTCTAGGTTGGTCATAGCTTTCCTTCCAAGGAGCAAGTGTCTTTTAATTTCATGGCTGCAGTCACCACCTGCAGTGATTTTGGACCCCCAAAATAAGGTTTCCACTGTTTCCCCATCTATTTGCCATAAAGTGATGGGACCAGATACCATGATCTTAGTTTTTTGAATGTTGAGTTTTAAGCCAACTTTCTCACTCTCCTCTTTCACTTTCATCAAGATGCTCTTTAGTTCTTCTTCGCTTTCTACCATATCTGAGGTTTTAGCCAGCAGTTAAAATAATTTCCTTGCTTTGAATATCATTTTACTTTAGATTTTAACATAGCTTAAAGGGAAAAGAGCACTGGGCTGGAACTTTAGCAATTTCCCACCTTTCTTCTTCATATGGATAAAACATTTTAAGGAAAGAAGGTAGAATAAACTAGTACAGAAATGACATACCCCAGATGAACATAAGAAATGTTTGACACAAGAAACACCTAGTCAGATATAAATGGGCTTCAGGGGTGATTTGGTGAAAAATAGGTTGTTTGTTCATTAACTACAATTTGAGCTCAGGAACTTTAAAAATCCTTGAATAAAAATCTATACATGCAAAAATGATTGTTTGGTAATTCCTAATCAACACATGTAATTTACTAAATGACACACTCACCTGTAAACAGTGTGATGGATGAATGTATAGGCTTGTTTTTAACTTCAACCATTTGCCACCAGGGCGTTGAGGACATTTTTTGCATAACATCTGTTATATAAGTGCCTGGATACTGGCTTGATCTATTAATTTTTTCTATTAATATTATCTTTATTATTCTGAATATTTTAAATCCACCGTGTCTCATCCTGTCAGCAGCACACTGAAATCTTCCTGGATCCTCACTTCTACCTTCCAGGACTATAACAACATTAACTCACAACTGACATCTACTGAGTAACTAATATTTCATGTGATTTTCTACAACACTATAACCTTGCAAGATTGATATAACACTTCATTTTTATTGCTGAAGAAACTGAAATTTGGACTGTGCTGTGCTGTGCTTAGTCGCTCATTAGTGTCCAACTCTTTGCGACCCTATGGACTTTAGCCCACCAGGCTCCTCTGTCCACTGGGATTCTCCAGGTAAGAATACAGGAGTGGGTTGCCATGCCTTCCTCCAGGGGATCTTCCCAACCCAGGGATCAAACCCAGGTCTCCCACATTGCAGGCGGATTCTTTACCATTTGAGCCACAAGGGAAGCCCTTATGTAAGAGGTTGGATTAAGACTGGGGTTTTCACAGATGAAACAAGTCAGGCTCACTTGGCTAGATGGCTTAATAACAATATTTTTAGAAGAAGCAACTTTTAAATATCTTGGACATGCAAACTTCTTAATTATTTTGCCTTTTATAAATTTGAACAGGTTAACTTATTACCTGAGGTTGTCAAGCTAATAAATACCAAAGTTACTTTAAATTCAGTCACTGTGCCAATCTCATCTCTTCTCTTAAGCTGAATAACTTAACAATCACTTCAGATGAGAAGCACTGTTGATCTCTTCTCATCATTCTTAGTAGGATACATTCATTTATTTAGAAACATTTTGTTGTTGTTGTTTTCAGTTGTTAAGTCGTGTCCAACTCTTTGTGACCTCATGGACTGTAACATGCCAGGCTCCTCTGTCCTCCATTATCTCCTAGGGTTTGCTCAAATTAGTGTCCATTGATTTGGTGATGCTGTATAACCTTCTCATTCTCTGTCGCTCCCTTCTCCTTTTGCCTTCAATCTTTCCCAGCATCAGGGTCTTTTCCAATGTGTTGGCTCTTTGCATTAGGTGGCTAAAGTACTGGGGCTTTAGCTTCAGCATCAGTCCTTTCAAAGTATATTCAGGATTGATTTCTTTTAGTGAACATTTAACATGTAGTGGGCATTATTCTAGGTTCTGAGATAGTGATGAGACTTTAAACAAGGCCTATATTCTTCTGAGATTTTAGACTCTTGGATGGAGACCAACAATAAGACAATAGGTTAAAGAATCAATAGTATAATTTGAGATATTTATAAGTCTTCTGAAAAAAAATAAGCAAAATGGGAAAGAAGGAAGTGACAAGAATGGGGTTAATATTTTACGTATCATATGAATGCTTATCATAAAATTAATCTTTCTCAGGAGAGACTATTTGAACAGACAGATATTAAGAAGAAAGAAAGAAATTACATGAACATAGGGGGAAGAGAAAGTAAAACATCTGAGGTGGGAACAAACTTGCAGTGCTTGAGTCATAATGCAAATGTCAATTTGTCTAATATGTAATAGAAGAGAGGGAGATGGGTGAGAGGGGGGGACCAGAGAGATAGCAGGTTTAGGTCAGGTAGGGTCTTGTTCACCCTAATATAGAGTATGAATCTCATCCTAAATGTAACTGGAAATCATTAAAATGTTTTAAAAAGAAGGATCATATGATGTTTCTTTCCTTTTCTAACAGATTTGTAGGAACATGGAAAGTACAGAAGTGAAAAGATGAATTAGGAGACTTTGCAAAAATCTAGGGAATAGCATCCGAACCAGTATTTGTCCTTCTCAAGTTGATGAAAGATCCTGATGCTGCTAAAGTAATTTTTACAAACTCAAATTGGCCACTTTTGTGTTATTTAATCTGAGTTTTATTCATTTTCTTACTATGTAGTGGGGAAATTTAATAATTTCATCTGAACTCTGGCTTTTATGTATATCTCCAGTGATACAGCAGGAGCAGAAATGGCTCAGAATCCTTTGTCAACAATAAAAATGTATCTATGTGATCTCCAAAACTTAAATTTACAGCAAGGATGAGGCTCTGAAAAATGAAAATCATGTGATGTACTGAGAAATCAGTAGGGGGTGGAGCACAGGTGGCATTATTTATTTAAATTTAGGGGAAAATCCACAAATAGAAGGTAATAATTCATAAAAGAAGCAAAGTCTTATTTTGGAAAATAGGAAAATAATAGCAGAATTTCAGATAGTTTGCTATTACAGTATTTATTTACAGAGGGATAAAGAAGGTTTGTTGGCATTTGTCAATAATTCATAGTTATCATAAGATTAATTTTTGAATCTTGACCATTCTGTTTTGAGACAACCTTAGATATGTTTTTCTTCATGAAGAATCATTTAAAAGGCACATTTTATCAATAATTACAACTCCTTTAGAGAATATATCACCTCTTTAAATCTATGACTGTATATTTATCCAAAACATTTTCATATTTTAATTATTATAATAAGTGAAATTGTTCATTACTTTCTAGAAGTTCAGTTTAGTTCAGTCACTCAAGTCATGTCCGACTCTTTGCAACCCTATGGACTGCAGCACACCAGGCTTCCCTGTCCAGCACCAACTCCCGGACCGTTCAAAACTGCTTATCACAAAAACACATGTAATCCAGGTGGTTATGCATAATATTCCTTGATTTATCTCATCAAGTTACCATTAAGTTCTATTTTGGTGGAGTTTGCTTTTGGTGGAAATTCAGAAATGGCTTCTGTTTCTTCTCTCCTCCTCCTTCCTTATTAACTATTCCCATCATAGTCTTTGTTTGGTTTAACAACGTCCTCTCTTTCCTGCCCCCGGTCCTATTTCTACTCTGCACAACTAGGTTCCTCAAGGTTCAATATGTTCCAAATACCATCTTGTTTATATCTTTGGAGGAGGTGTGAGGTCTTTCAGATTCTTCAGAGCAGAGAAAACCAAACATCCTGTCTCTTGCTAATATTGACCATATGCTATATACATATTCGATTATGAAAAGTAGCCTTGATTTCTACTTGTTAGATCTCTAAGCTTGTAATGGTGTGGTGGGGGCACATACATGGAGAGGAAATTATAAGCTGCTTGAAAATAATGGTAGAGCAAAGTAAGTGAAATGAAGAAATTGAAGGTAAACATTAAAATGAGCAGCAAGACTGAAATCTGGGATAATGGGGACATTTTCTGATATGACTTAGTGGTTGAGACAGAGTAGATAATTAAGAAACATTTGTTACATGAAGTGATGTGAATTAGAGTTATCAGAGTATAGGGTTAAGGAAATGGCAAGGATATGAAGCATTGCAAAGCAAGAGCGCAGCAAGTTTGGAGACTAATAGGATATAAAATATACATTTTTTTCAATGATCACAATGAAGCACTAAGTCTTGGGTTATAATGGTACTAGACTCAAAAAATTGTAGAAGAGGGTAAAAATATAATTTAGATATTTGCCACATAAAAGTGTAGTCTACAGACAATTAGCAACAGCAGATATGGTAGTTCATTAAAAATGAAACTCGGCCCCTCCTCATGTTCCAAGTCTAATGAAAAAGATTTTATAAATAAAATCTTCATGTGATTCATGCATACATTGAAATTTAAGAAGCACTGATGTATGATTAATATAAGAGAAGGAAGGTAAAGTGGATAGTAGCAAATTTCAAAAATTTTGGCAATGGCAAAACATTTATTATAAATTATTCATTGGCAGAATTAACAATCTTAATGTCTAGGAGTAGGCATAGTTTTTGTAAAAAAAATAAAAGATAAATATTTGTGGGATAAACAAATGAAGAAACAAAATGAAGGTTGGTAACAGGTAAACAGCAGAGAAAATAAAAGTGGGGAGAAATGACTTTTCCATTTTTCCAGCCTGTCTCCATGGTCAGACTCTCTGCTCCATTTCGCCTATAAGATAAATTACAAAGTCTGTCTCCTTTCTCTAATCAAGACCTATCTGTGCATCTGAGTCCTGATGCTTTGGCAGCAGAAAGCCCCATTTTAGCTTTCCGTATTAGGACTTAAGAGAGGAAGCTGCGCTGGCCACTGCTTTCTTATTTGTCCCTTGATCATCCTAATTGAAAGTGAAACTTTGCATTTATTGAGAGTGACTTCAGATGGAAATTGGAGAACTATCTAGACAGCAGGGATCTGGAGACCAAACCGCTCTGGGTAATTTCTTCCCCAGGATTATGCAGAACCAATCCACATTACAGTGTTCTGTCACCTTGCGAGTTGTTAGCTACTAAACAGGGATGGGGGCTGGGCAACCCTTGATAAGCCTTGCTCATTTTGTCACAGATGATTTCAAGTTTTTCAGCTTATGTGTAGAAATTATATAATTTTTGACATAAGGGAAAATGGAGCAATACCCTCTGGGGCAGATGTCATAGTGAATGTCATAAATGCTAAGAGCCCTTGAGGGTTGTGGAATTTATAATGAAAATGAAGTATTTTTCTGTTAAATAATGTACCACTTGGAGATAAGCAGAGTTTTCTGAACTGTATAATTCTGGTACACCTAGGCTAAAAACTCATGATAATAAATGAGGGATTTTTGGTACTGCTAGTGGAATAGGAAGATCAATCAAAGTGGTCAGGCACATCAGCCTTGCAGGTCCTCTGGCCAGCGACTGGGATCACCACCGTGAGTTTCATGAAAGCAAAGACTCTAAAGCCAGATTGAAGTAGCATAATTTATCTCAATCACTTTCAAAAGTTTTTAACATGTTTGGTTTAAATATATGCAGTCATGTCCGACTCTTTGCAACCCCATGGACTGTATAGCCTGCCAGGCTCCTCTGTGCATGGAATTCTCCAGGCAAGAATACTGGAGTGGGTTGCCACTTTCTTCTCTAGGGGATCTTCCTGATCCAGGGATCAAACCTGAGTTTCTTGCATTGCAGGCAGATTCTTTACCATCTGAGCCACCAGGGAAGCTGGTGATTTTATATACTGATTTTGTTTTTTTAACAACTTACATACTAAATTGTATTATTTTCATAATGGTAGATTCTGGACAAAGTGGAGACAATGAGAATAAGGGAAATTCATTAGAATTTCTATCAAAAATCACTACATTATGAAACTTCTAGTAGTTTTATATATTAAAATGCAAATTACATTTAAAAAGTAAGAAATATGTTTGGACCTTTTGCAGACCAACACAACATTCTTTTAAAGACTGGTGATGTGCTCTTGCACTTAATTCTGACAGTAATTCACAAAACACAAAATCACACTTTTTGTACTCTTTTCTACAGTCTGGGCTTGGGAATATCAGTAAGAGAGAAAAATAAAAAATAAAGTCTAGTGCTCAGAAAAAAATATCTTTTGTAATTTTTAATATATTAAAGGGTGCAAAAATTTCATTCAGAAAAGCCAATCATTGCTATAAGCCAGTAAATGTAACAGAGTTTTAAAATACTTTTATAATAAAAATCAGCTAATGTTTACTAAAAACATATACTTAAATATACTATATAGTTTAGAAAAATAGTGCATTGGTGAAATGATTCTGAAAGCATTCATTTGATACAATTATTAAACATATGTAAAAAAAGACATTTTCAATGATATCCCATATTCAGATTATATCAGGAAACTACACTTGAAAGGTAAATAGGTCAATCTAATTGCTTTTCTCTTAAATCAAGGGCTTTTCTCTATCAGAGGGCTTTCCTTTCTACCCATTTACTCTTATTAATACTAGTACAAGCACATTACACAGATAATAATGTTCTGATCTGCTTGGACATTATTATATATTTCTCTGGTCACTAGTCAGATCAGATCAGTCACTCAGTCGTGTCTGACTCTTTGCGACCCCATGAATCGCGGCACGCCAGGCCTCCCTGTCCATCACCAGCTCCCGGAGTTCACCCAGACTCATGTCCATCGAATCAGTGATGCCATCCAGCCATCTCATCCTCTGTCATCCCCTTCTCCTCTTGCCCTCAATCCCTCCCAGCATCAGAGTCTTTTCCAATGAGTTAACTCTTTGCATGAAGTGGCCAAAGTACTGGAGTTTCAGCTTTAGCATCATTCCTTCCAAAGAAATCCCACGGCTGATCTCCTCCAGAATGGACAGGTTGGATCTCCTTGCAGTCCAAGGGACTCTCAAGAGTCTTCTCCAACACCACAGTTCAAAAGCATCAATTCTTCGGCACTCAGCCTTCTTCACAGTCCAACTCTCACATCCATACATGACCACAGGAAAAACCATAGCCTTGACTAGACGAACCTTTGTTGGCAAAGTAGTGTCTCTGCTTTTGAATATGCTATCTAGGTTGGTCATAACTTTCCAAGGAGTAAACGTCTTTTAATTTCATGGCTGCAGTCACCATCTGCAGTGATTTTGGAGCCCAGAAAAATAAAGTCTGACACTGTTTCCACTGTTTCCCCATCTATTTCCCATGAAGTGGTGGGACCAGATGCCATGATCTTCGTTTTCTGAATGTTGAGCTTTAAGCCAACTTTTTCACTCTCCACTTTCACTTTCATCAAGAGGCTTTTTAGTCACTAGTAGGACTGGGAAAAATTGTAGTTAGTATAAAGACTATTTTTTAATGTGTTGTCTCTATAGTAAGCCACTAAGATACTAAGAGGTGAATAAACCATTCCATTTGGGATCGATATTAATAGCAGTAAAAACTAGCTCTGTATTGGAAGAGCTCATAAAGTTTCCAGTAAAGTAATAATGGCTTTTCCTGGTGGCTCAGATGGTAAAGAATCTGCCTGCAATGCAGGAGACCTGGGTTCAATTCCTGGGTCGGGAAGATCCCCTGGAGAAGGGAAATGGCTACCCACTCCAGAATTCTTGCCTGGAGAATTCCAAGCCTGCCAGGCTACAGTCCATGGGGTTGCAAACAGTTGGACATTACTGAGTGACTAACACTTTCACTTTCAACGTAATAATACATCCTTTATCTGCATTCAATCAATCTGACTGAAGTTAAAATATGCTCTTGATGGTTCATCTGAGATGTTGGGGAACAAACTACTTTATATAAATATTCCCAAGATGATCAGTATAGGATAATAAAAGATTCCTTGACAAGACTCCCAGCATTCATCTTTGGACAGACTGCCGAAGGTCAAAGTAGAAATAAAAATGAAGAAGAGCTGAGGCAATTATGTTGAGTCCACCAAACATTGGAGAAGGAAATGGCAACCCACACCAGTATTCTTGCCTGGAAAATCCCGTGGACAGAGGAGCCTGGTGGGCTGCTATCTATGGGGTTGCACAGAGTCAGACAGGACTAAAGCGACTTAGCAGTAGCAGCAGACACCAAACATTTTGGCCAGTAACTATTTTAACAAGTTTTAAAGTGATGAATTTCAATGACATGTTACCTCTAACTCATCCTTCTACATGCATTCAAGATTTGAAGCTTAAACTTTGAAAAATGAAATGTCCCCAAAAAAGAGAAACAACTGAAGCAAGAGTTTCTATGATTTCATAGTTTATACATGTGCACAAATGTATATATTGTTCTGCATAAAAGATGTCCCTCAGTATAGTTTAAGAGGCTTTTATCAAAGAACAAATTGATTTCACTATAATCACTACAGGTCATTTCATCTGTATGAGAAAAAAATATGCATATATTTATGTAGTGTCAACCTTATCAACAAAGCCTCAGCTATTAACACTTGACTAAATACAACACCTTGCTAGTCAGAGATGTAATCAGTATATGGTTTACCAAAAAAGAAATATATACAACCAAGTTTTATATTTGTATGAAAACAGTTATTAGCATGGCAAGTATTGAAGAGAGTTCAAATTTCGGAGTAAGGGGAAATACCAAAATGTCATAAATCTCTTGAGGTTCAATTTAATTAGTGGATCAACTTTAGGAAAACAGACTCATGGAATGGTTTGAAGTACGAAGATATTTTCTTTGATGCTTTAGTATTACCAGAAATATGTAAATAGACTTAAAGTTCCCCTCTCAGTCACTGTTAATTATAAATATCACCATTGTTTATTGACTGTCTTTTTATTTCTGCCTATTTGATGTGACTTATTTTATTGAGTGGCTCTAACACTTGCTAGTATAGTTTTATATGCAAGTATTATTCTCTACGGTCAGGCTCCTTGTTCATATAATTACATAAATGTTTAAGTCTTTAGATAAAAGTTAATATTATTTATCTATAAAATAACAATGAATTAGATTTTTTCAATAAAAAACTAAAATTCCACCTAATGGGCTGATAAAACATGAAATAATTCTAATATTTTCCCAATCAAGGACTTGGCAGACAAAACTCTAATGATGTTTGTGTGATGAAGGGGTCCATTATGATGGCATAGGAAGGACTTGAACTCATCTCTACCCATAGACACTGAATCTACACCTGCATGTAGGGGAATTCCTACTGAGGAATAGCCGAAGGCTGACTGAACAGCTTCAGCATGACAAACCACAAAAGGATCATAGGTCAAGGGTAGGGATATGGAGATACCACAGTGATGGGAACCCCACCCCCAATTCATGTACAGACACAGCAACAAACAAGCAACAAATGAACAAACGTAACAAAAGAGAAACAGGTTCAAAGATACAAAGAAGAATCTGGTAGTTGCCAGACAGGGAAGGGTGTAGGGATGGTTGAAATTGGAAAAGGAAACTAAGAAGATATAAAGTAACTAAGTCATAGGGATGCAATGTACACCATAGGGAATATAGTCAATCAGATCAGATCAGATCAGTCGCTCAGTCATGTCCTACTCTTCGCGAACCTATGAATCGCAGCACGCCAGGCCTCCCTGTCCATCACCAACTCCTGGAGTTCACTGAGACTCACGCCCATCGAGTCAGTGATGCCATCCAGCCATCTCATCCTCCATTGTCCCTTCTCCTCCTGCCCCCAATCCCTCCCAGCATCAGAGTCTTTTCCAAGGAGTCAACTCTTTGCATGAGGTGGCCAAAGTACTGGAGTTTCAGCTTTAGTATCATTCCTTCCAATGAAATCCCAGGGCTGATCTCCTTCAGAATGGACTGGTTGGATCTCCTTGCAGTCCAAGGGACTCTCAAGAGTCTTCTCCAACACCACAGTTCAAAAGCATCAATTCTTCGGCGCTCAGCCTTCTTCACAGTCCAACTCTCACATCCATACATGACCACAGGAAAAACCATAGCCTTGACTAGACGAACCTTTGTTGGCAAAGTAGTGTCTCTGCTTTTGAATATGCTATCTAGGTTGGTCATAACTTTCCTTCCAAGGAGTAAGTGTCTTTTAATTTCATGGCTGCAGTCACCATCTGCAGTGATTTTGGAGCCCAGAAAAATAAAGTCTGTAATACTGAAATAACCTTGCATGGTGACAGGTGATAACTAGATATGTGGTGATCATTTTGTACTACATAAAAATATCAAATCAGTATGTGGTACTCCTGAAATTAATATAATATTGTAAGTCTATTATACTTCAATAAGTATTAAAAATAAATTAAAAAATATTTTTGTATATATACCAGTAGCCTTACATATAGTTTTTGGAAAAAGCATTTCTCTTAATGAGTTTTGGTGCTTGAAGGTTTGGATTTGGATGTCAAGTACGAGTTGCAAGCTCTTGGGAATTTTTTTTTCTCTTTCTGAACTGCATTCTGTAATAACTAATATTCACCAGATATGACTTAGAAAATTTAAATAAGATAATCTTTGTAAAGCATTCAGCAAAGAGCTGAAATTCAGCAAAGTGTCAAGCTCTTTGACACTTAAGATGAATTTTATAAGTGAATAATTCCTCAGTTTCTACCTTTTATGTAGCTCTCTGTATGTGTTAGTGGCTCAGTTGTATCTGACTCTTTGTGACCCCATGGACTGTAGCCTGTCAGGCTTCTCTGTCCATGAGATTTCCCAGGCAAGAATACTGGAGTGGGTCCCTTCTCCAGGGGACCTTCCTGACTCAGGGATCAAACCTGGGTCTCTTAAGTCTCCTGCATTAGTAGGCAGATTCCTTACCACTGCACCACCTGGGCAGCCCTTTATATAACTGAATCCCTCTTAAATCACATTGTTTGTTTTTTGTCAGGCAACATAAGACTATGATACAGTATTTGTAGAGGCCTTTCCTAATGGCTCAGTGGGTAAAGAATCCACCTGCAATGTAGACACAGGATCAACACAGGTTTGATCCCTGGGTTGGGAAGATCCCTTGGAGGAGGAAACAGCAACCCACTCCAAACAGGCACAATGAGCTGGGCAAATTTTTTTTTTTTTTTTTAAATAAAACATTCACATTTTTGCAGTGGGAACTGCTTTATTCTTGGTTGTTTTCCTTTTACCAATACAAAAGATTTCTATGAATCATTGTTTCATTTTTCTTAACTGTGCAATAATCTCCTATGAATGGATAATTTATTAAATACAAAGAGTTCACTTTAAAGCACTGTTATATAATTTACAATATAGTCTTTCTATTTGGACATGTTATATTCTCTACTAAATTTTACTGAAGACTGATTAGCTAATGAAAGTGTTTTTAGTAGCAAAACAACATTAATAGAAATAAGAATCATTAGTTTTAAGAATAGTTTGATTCAATCCAAGACCATATACTATGTATTGCCTGCCTTGTTCCAGGTGTTAAAGACATCGTTTTAAAAAAAAGAGTTATTATATACTGTGAAACTTACATTCTATTGTTAGTGGAGGGGATAAAAAATCAACAACTAAGTAATGTCTCTATTGGTGACAAGAACTTTGAAGGAAAATAAAGCTGGATGATAAAAATATTATCTGATAGCAGTGAGGACAGGGTATCAAATGGAAGCCAACTTCTCTTTGATTAAAAAAAAATACAAAGTAAGGGGAAAAGACAAAGCAATATTCTATAAAACTATATTTCAGGTAGAAACAGCAGCAAGCATAAAGGCCCTAAGGTGAGAATGTGTTTTATGTTCGAGAAGCAAGAAATAAAAGTTTTATGACAGGGGGAAACAAGAATTGAATAGTAAGAGATAATATTGTGGAATCATCAGGGTTCCAAATCCTATAGGGGCTGGTAGGCCATCACCTAGGCTTTGGATTTTATTCCATATAATACAGGGAGCTTCTAGAGAAAGCTGAGCAGAGGCATAGTTAGATCTTATTTTTATGTTTAAAAGATCACTGCCGCCTGTGTGGTTAATTGACTGTGAAGGAACAAGGGTGGGAAAAGGGAGACTATTTAGAAGCCTGTTGTATTAATTCAGGTGCTAGCTGATGCTGCTCTGCATTAGGGAGACAGGGTAGAGATGTGAGAAATAAATACTAGGATCTAAATGTATTTTGAAGGGAGAACAAAAATAAGCCCCTAGTGTGAGGTTATATGTGGGATGTGAGAGAAAGAGAGGAAAAAAGAAAAATTCTGAGGACCAGGAAAAAGGCACGTAATGGAAATTTACTGGCTCAATTAACATAACAATCGAGAAGCAGGCCAGGCTCCAAGGACCCTTTGATCAGCGTTCTGGCTCTGTTCTGTGATCCTCTCGGAGTCATCATCCTCTATTGGCAGGTCTTATCCTTCATGGAGCTGAAATGACGGCAGAAATTCAAATGACCCATCTGTATGTCATGCTATTCAGGAGAGAGAACTTTTTTCCAAATACTATCAAATTAAAATCATAAATTTTCCTCTGTTAGACCCAATTAAACTCTATTTCTACATCTGAGCTGAACACAAGGGACTGGAGAATGCCATATGCTGAGAGGGTTTCAGAGTGCCCTGACTATGGCATAACAGAAGCCTCAATACTCACAAGGTCTTAAACAATCCTTTTTTGTAGCATCCACTATCTATTTAAAAAATCACAGCCCTTAGATAACCACATCTAATCTACTAATCTACTTACCATCTTGATTTTAAAAGCCATTTGGCCAGAGATTTTTTTATATCTTCCCAATGAGTAGGATGTATTCATTCTCAGACCAGTGCCCTTGCTTATGTTTTCCTTCATTTGGAGCCTCCTTTCCTCTTTAACTTGGACTATCTAAATAATAATTATCCTCTATGGAAAGCACAAGTTCTTCCTCCTTCATAAAACCTTCCATGAATTCTCAGCACTCGTCACTCTACATTCACCAATCACTGTATATATCAATGTGGACTTCTTACATTTGTATATTCTATGTAGTATAGTTTCTTATATTCACCAATTGCATTGTGAATGTCTTCCTTGCTTAGATTTTCAAGGAGGGAGCATGACGAATGACATGACAACACGACAAAACTTTGTGTTCAATCATAGGGAATCCTTTCTGAGAACATACCTGTCTTTGAATAAGTATTTATAATTGATAACAGTATACATTTATTGTATTGATAATTAATGCATATTACAACATTGATTTTAATGAATTGATGCATTACCAAAGTATCCTCTGATTACTACTACAGACAATTTACTATGAACAAGCTAACATACAAATGATCAGAGGATCACAAAACTATTTCCAACATTTTGGTAAAGAATCCATAGAAGAAAATACATTAAAGTCATCATCATCAACTTACTAGCTTATCTTAATTACACTCTTTGTATTCTAGCTTACATATTGCCACAAGGAAAAGAAGGAACAAAAGAAAGAGAAAGCAAAACAAAGAATGAAAAAGAGAGCAGAGAAAGAGAGAAAAAAGATAAAGAGATGGGAAGCCACTATTTCAAAGTATTCAGTGTTCAAAACCAGATATACTGCTATTAAAAATATTTTGCTGGTGATGAGTTTTTTGATAAAGCATCCCCAAAAAGCAAGATCCAAAAGTACAACTCAAGAAAAAATATAGATCGAACTTTATGAAAATTAGAATTTTTGCTTTGCAAAAGACACTGTTAAGAGAATGAAAAGACAAGCCACAGACTGGGAGAAAATAGTAATAAAACCCTTATCTGTTAAAGAAACAACTAATCTCAAAAATATACAAGCAACTCCTACAGCTCAATTCCAGAAAAATAAATGACCCAATCAAAAAATGGGCCAAAGAACTAAATAGACATTTCTCCAAAGAAGACATACAGATGGCTAACAAACACATGAAAAGATGCTCAACATCACTCATTATCAGAGAAATGCAAATCAAAACCACCAAGAGGTGCCATTTCACTCCAGTCAGAATGGCTGTGATCCAAAAGTCTACAAGTAATAAATGCTGGAGAGGGTGTGGAGAAAACAGAACCCTCTTACACTGTTGGTGGGAATGCAAACTAGTACAGCCACTGTGGAGAACAGTGTGGAGATTCCTTAAAAAACTGGAAATAGAACTGCCTTATGATCCAGCAATCCCACTGCTGGGCATACACACTGAGGAAACCAGAAGGGAAAGAGACACGTGTACCCCAGTGTTCATCGCAGCACTGTTTATACTAGCCAGGACATGGAAGCAACCTAGATGTCCATCAGCAGATGAATGGATAAGAAAGCAGTGGTACATATACACAATGGAGTATTACTCAGCCATTAAAAAGAATACATTTGAATCAGTTCTAATGAGGTGGATGAAACTGGAGCCTATTATACAGAGTGAAGTAAGCCAGAAAGAAAAATACCAATGCAGTATACTAACGCATATATATGGAATTTAGAAAGATGGTAACAATAACCCTGTATATGAGACAACAAAAGGGACACTGATGTATAGAACAGTCTTTTGGACTCTGTGGGAGAAGGAGAGGGTGAGATGATTTGGGAGAATGGCATTGAAATATGTATAATATCATATATGAAATGTGTTGCCAGTCCAGGTTTGATGCACGATACTGGATGCTTGGGGCTGGTGCATTGGGATGACCCAGAGGGATGGTACGGGGAGGGAGGAGGGAGGAGGGTTCGGGCTGGGGAACACGTGCATACCTGTGGTGGATTCATGTTGATATATGGCAAAACCAATACAATATTGTAAAGTTAAAAAATAAAATGTAAAAAAAAATATATGAGCCAAATAAACATAAATTCTATGGGCCACATAAAAAAATAAAATAAACAATAAAAATAAAGAATTGGTATCCAAAATATACAAGGAATTGTTAAAATTCAACAAGAATAAAATAAATAACAATTTTCTTCGAGTGTGCAAAAGATCTGAACAGATGTCTCACCAGTGAAGATATATAGGTGGCAAGTAAGCATATGAAAATATGTATATTTTTGTTATCAGAGAATTGCAGATTAAAATAATAAGATATCATTACAAAAGTTCCAGAATGACTAAAATCCAAAATACTGCTAATATCAATCACTGGCAAGAATGCTGAGCAATAAAACTTTCATTCATTTCTGGTAGGAATTCAAAATGTTACAGCCACTTGGGGAGTAAATTTGGCAGTTTCTTGCAAATCTAAACATAATATTACCATACGATACAGCAACCCCTCTTCTAGATTATTTACCTTACTGATTTGAAAACATTTGTCTATCCAAAAACTTGTATGCTTTATTCATAATTGTCAAAAGCTGGAAGCAACCAAGGTGTCCTTCAATAGGCGAACAAATAAACTGTGCTACATCCTTACAATAAAATAGTCAGCAACTTAAAAAAAATGAGCCATTAAGCCACAGAAAGCTGTTAATGAATCTTAAATCCATATTAGGTAAAAAAAAAAAATTCATCTGAAAAGGTTACATAGTTTATAATTTCAATGATATGACCTATGAAAAAGGCAAAATTATAACAATGGTAAAATCAATGGTTTGCAGGAGTTTAGTGGGAGGAAAAGAGTTGCATAGATGAAGCACAGAGGATTTCTTAGGACAGGAAAAGTATTGTGAATGAAATAGTAATGGTAGATACATGAAATTGTGTATTTGTTAAAATCCATATAACTTTAAGCCACAAAAGGTGAACCTTAATATATAAAGTGAAGTGAAGTTGCTCAGTCGTGTCTGACTCTTTGCAACCCCAAGGACTGTAGCCTACCAGGTTCTTCTGTCCATGGAATTTTCCAGGCAAGAATACTGGAGTGGGTTGCCATTTCCTTCTCCAGGGGATCTTCCCGACCCAGGGATTGAACCCAGGTCTCCCGCATTGCAGGCAGATGGTTTACCATCTGAGCCACCAGGGAAGCCAAAACCTTAATATAAATGAATTTCCACCCCCAAAAAATCTTTAAGAGATTGGAGGAATCCCAAGATGGAATGTAGAATATGATAAAAGAATATTACAAATACATGAAACAACTTAAAAATACTGCTGACCTAGGACATTTTTGAAAACAAGTGGAGTTTACGAGACTAAAGTATTGCTGTCCTCTAGTTAATAAAGTTATCTCCTACAAGTGTATTGATTAACAATTTTGTAACTGCTGTATATGTATATTGACAGTGAGTAGGTCAGTGGAGTGTACTTGGTTGAATCCAGGTTTCTTGCTGTTGGAGTGGTAGTTTGCAGATAAGCAAAGGAAGGAGGATAGAATGATCCATTTGGTAATTAGAGTTGGATTTGTAAAAAATAAATAAATAAATAAATAACAGAAACTTCAATTAAATAGAGTTGGGAAACCAGAAGGGGGAGTTCTGATGCCTTGTGACGATGGCAGAGTCCAACAGGAGAAGTCATTTTTTCCTTGTGAGGACTCAGCCAATAAAAAGTCATAATCTCTTCGTCTACTAGAGCCCTCCCAACTTCCTTTTTCTCTCTATAAAATGGTACACAAATACATTTCTTTACGCTGTTGAAGACCTAGAATCAATGACATACCAATAGCTACGTGCTAGCACTCACTTCTTGGTTTCTAACATTGTCAATAAAGGGAACCAGACTCCTTGGAGAATGAGTGATTCTAGGACTGGGGTAGAAAATATACATGATGAACCTGGAGCATCTTGTAATGCCAGAAACAGAAACTGTTTGAAACACACACACACACACAGACACACACGTGCACACAGATGAGGTCTATCAAAAGGAACCAGGAGCCAACTGTTAAGCTCCTAATGGCTAAACCTAGAACAATTTAAACAACAAAATAAAGTAGTATTAGATTATAACTCAGTGTAAAAAATGAATATTCATGAGTTCATATTGATATAAATAAGTGGACAAATGAATAAATAAATAAATTGGGAGAATAGACAAATCTCCTGTAAGGAAGAATTCCAAATAATATGTGTAGATATTGTGCCCTCAAGGAGGTGAGGCATAACTCTCCACTCCTTCCATGAGGGCTGCACATAGTGGCTTCCTTCCAAAGAAGACTGTAGGATGGTGAAGAGAGGGACAGCAACCTTTCAATGCAGAAACACGAGAAACATTGCCTTCACCAGGTGCTTAAGACCAATATTAACAGAGATAATTCATGTGTCTTTGATAAGGTCTGATGAAAATGGTACTTTACTTCTCTGATCCTCCTCTTCAAACTCCATAACCCTAGTATAACCATGAGGAAAAAACATCAGACCAATTCTTATTCAGAGACATTCTTCAAAATAACTAACCAGTGCTCCTCAAGCTGTCAAGGTCATCAAAGACAAGAAATGAACATCTGAGAAACTACCACAGTCATGAGGAGCCTCAGGGTACACGACGAGTAAACGTAGGCTGGTGTCCTAGATAGAATCCTGGAACACAAAAAGAATACTAGGCAAAAATTAATCTGAATCAATTATGGATTTTAGTTCACAATAACATGAATATTGGCTTCTTAATTGTAACAGAAGTACTATATTAATGTAAGATATTACTAATAAGGGGAAATGGTTACAGAAATATGGGAACTCTCTCTTTGATCCTTACAATTTTCTATAAATCGAAAGCTGTGCTAAGGTAAACCACATATTTAAAAATAATTTAATTTTCAACTCTTCAGTAAAACAATACCAAACAAAATATTATTGTCCCTTTCAATATGGGTCAGGAATTCTGTAATTCAATTCATTGTAATAACAAACTATGCAATGCATATTAATGCAAAAAGAGAACAGTGTACGTGCAGTTCACCTCTCTAATTCAAACTAATTCTTAAATCCCAAAGGGATTAAAACCAGAAGATACTGTCTGAATGGTAATGCAGAGGAATGTGGAAACATCTGGATGGTCATTTTCTGTCTTTTTAGAGTCGATCTCTAAAAATGAATGTCTGAAGATTTCAAAGCAAAATAGTGTTAAAACATTCTGAATACAAAAACATAATTAATACATTAAAATGGAAGGGTTCTAGTTCTGATAGAAAAGCATACCAATGACAATACTTGTTATTAAAACCTAATCTTTAATGATTAAAAAAACACCTTTGTAATTCAGGCCTGTAAGCTATTTCTTTCATTAGTGAAATCCTTTGAATGCCCTAAATAATTGAGTGTTCAGAAGCCAGCAACTCAAATTGAAGTTAGAAGTGTTGTTTATACAGGTGGTTTGCCTACTGGGAGTCAAAATTCTTACTTCTGTTGTCCTTATCAATTATTCTGAGACTTTGTTTGGTGTTTGCCAGTTTTTACAGCAACAGGAGTCTCTTTTTAAAAATTGCTGACATAACATATATTAAATTATCCTGAGTAACATTCTGTTTCCAAATTTAAAAAATCAAGAGTGGAGGAAAATGCTTGGATGATTAAATATTAAGTCAGTTTTATGATTCTCTCAGATTTAAATATTTAAAATGTATCAAATTAATAAGAAATGAAGACGTTAGAAGTATGAGGTTCACCTGAAACAATTAAAATTATTGTCAATATTGTCAGTTATGAGCTCAAGAGCTTAGAATTGATCAATCCAGACATTAAAAAAAGAAAAAAAAAAATTAAGTGCTGGATATGAGAAGTAACTGGGCTTCCCAGGTAGCTCAGTGGTAAAGAATCTGCCTGCCAAGCAGGAGATTCTGGTTGGATCCCCGAGCTGGGAAGATCCTCTGGAGAGAAGGAAATGGCAACCCACTCCAGTATTCTTGCCTGGGAAATCCCATGGACAGAGGATCCTGGTGGGTATCAGGGTATCACAGTCCATGGCATCACAAAGAGTCAGACATGACTAAGCGAATAAACAGCAGCAGCAGCAGGAGAAGTGGTCATAACTTCTATGTACTGATGGTCAGATTGACCTTCAGGAGTGTCAGCTTCCATCTCAGTTACCCACGTCTCTGGTGGGGGACCTTCTACCTTCCTCTGCTACTTATACAAAAGAAAGAAGGTGAACTTCAGCAACAAACATTCAGAATTACCACATAGAAGACAAGAAGGCAGGGGAAATTCAACCATCTCTGGATGCTCCAGCCAAGCACGCACACCTCTGCCAGAAGAGAGGGAGGGGAACTGGGTCCAAGAGCTTCTAAGGTAGGTGAGCCATAGGACTCATTCTGATCAACCTCTGTGATAATAACACTAAGTACACAGGATTTTCCCAAGAGGAAAACGTTTATAGGATTTATTTTGGAAGCTGGAGCCTTCAGACTGCTTTCTCATTGGGTTGGCAGCTGAGTTGGTCTGAAGAGAATAGTAAAAGTTCAGAGTTGCATCAGTACAAAAGAGGAGTGAACCAAGATCACAAAGCAGAGGAGGAGCTTTCGGTCATCTCATTCTTATTCGGAAACCACACTCACTGAGCAAGTTAGTGGATACAGCATAGCTCCCCCAAAGGAAGAGCAGCAGGGAAAGAATGTTCTGGTCTGAGGATTCAAGTGCCTGATCCCCTCATTGTAAATTAATAAATCAGGGTTTTGACTTTTAAAATCAGTCTCTCGAGCTTATTTAATATCACTAGGCCCTTTAGAAATAGACAACTAGGTTTCAAAATCTGGAAGGGCTGAGGGCCAGACTTGGAGCCAGGCAAATCTACCCAGGTAATGGGACTCTAAGAGGTCTGTTGGAAGGCAGCCCGTGGGCATGCCCCAGCAACACTCCTTCGGTTTGGGCCAAGTCTGATCATTTTTCCAAGGTGAACTCTGCAATGGGCACTTTGTAGTAACAGAAAATTAAAATAATACCATTCATTTGTGCAGCTTGCTGTGGTTTAAAAGGTGTTTTCATACAGATGCTCACATTCAATGAAGCAAGTTTTTCAGCATATTTATTGTTCCACTCATTTTACAGATGAAGAAAATAAAACTCAGATGGGTATCAATGCCCTTACATTTCCTCCCATGTTAGAATTTTTTCCTTCAAAAATAGTACACTTTGGAAGGAAGTGTGAGCAGAAGGTGTTCCTGATGTTAGGACTGTTCTGTTTATTGACAGGGATGCTGATTACACAGGTGTGTTCAATAGGTGAAAATTCATCAATATATATACTTGTGAAATGTACATTCTTATTAGGCAATTATACTTTAAAAGAGCTAATGTTTAAATAAAATGGCTACAAGAGAAAACCACTAATGCTTCTATTGTTGTTTTATCTAACTTTTAAAAAAAGTTCTTGAGCTTAGGATTGTCAATAAGCTTGCCAGCAAACTTTTAGCAAAATTTGATCTGATATAGTAATTAATCCCTTTCTTCTAAGTAACTTTAAATTTTTATATACAATGGCGCCACAAAATTACAAACTCTTGGCTATTTAAAACCACTAGACTTTTCAGGTATGACCTAAATCAAATTGCTTACAATTATACAGTGGAAGTGACGAATAGATTCAGGGATTAGATCTGATAGACAGAGTGCCTGAAGAACTATAGACAGTGGTTTGTGACATTGTACAGAGGCAGTGATCAAGTCCATCCCCAAGAAAAAGAAATGCAAAAAGGCAAAATGGTTGTCTGAGGAGGTCTTACAAATAGCTAAGAAAAGAAGAGAAACAAAAGGCAAAGGAGAAAAGGAAAGCTATACCCATACCCATCTGAATGCAGAGTTCCAAAGAATAGCAAGAAGAGATAAGAAAGGCTTCCTCAGTGATCAATGTAAACAAATAAAGGAAAACAATAATATGGGAATGACTATAGATACGATGGCACCCCATTCCGGTACTCTTGCCTGGAAAATCCCATGGATGGAGGAGCCTGTTAGGCTGCAGTCCATGGGGTCGCTAGGAGTCGGACACAACTGAGCAACTTCACTTTCACCTTTCACTTTGATGCATTGGAGAAGGAAATGGCAGCCCACTCCAGTGTTCTTGCCTGGAGAATCCCAGGGATGGCGGAGCCTGGTGGGCTGCCGTCTATGGGGTTGCACAGAGTCGGACATGACTGAAGCGACTTAGAAGCAGCAGCAGAGATACCAGACCACCCGATCTGCCTCTTGAGAAACCTGTATGCAGGTCAGGAAGCAACAGTTAGAACTGGACATGGAACAACAGACTGGTTTCAAATAGGAAAAGGAGTACGTTAAGGCTGTATATTGTCACCCTGCTTATTTAACTTATAAGCAGAGTACATCATGAGAAACACTGGGCTGGAAGAAGCACAAGCTGGAATCAAGATTGCCGGGAGAAATATCAATAACCTCAGATATGCAGATGGAATCACCTTTGTGGCAGAAAGTGAAGAGGAACTAAAAAGCCTGTTGATGAAAGTGAAAGAGGAGAGTGAAAAACTTGGCTTAAAGCTCAACGTTCAGAAAACGAAGATCATGGCATCTGGTCCCAACACTTCATGGCAAATAGATGGGAAAACATTGGAAACAGTGTCAGACTTTATTTTTTGGGGCTCCAAATTCACTGCAGATGGTGATTGCAGCCATGAAATTAAAAGACACTTACTCCTTGGAAGGAAAGTTATGACCAATCTAGACAGCATATTGAAAAGCAGAGACATTACTTTGCCAACAAGGGTCTGTCTAGTCAAGGCTGTGGTTTTTCCTGTGGTCATGTATGGATGTGAGAGTTGGACTGTGAAGAAGGCTGAGCGCCAAAGAATTGATGCTTTTGAACTGTGGTGTTGGAGAAGACTCTTGAGAGTCCCTTGGACTGCAAGGAGATCCAACCAGTCCATTCTGAAGGAAATCAGTCCTGGGTGTTCTTTGGAAGGACTGATGCTAAAGCTGAAACTCCAATACTTTGGCCACCTCATGTGGAGAGTTGACTCATTGGAAAAGATTCTGATGCTGGGAGGGACTGGGGGGCAGGAGGAGAAGGGGATGACAGACGATGAGATGGCTGGATGGCATCACTGACTCGATGAATGTGAGTTTGAGTGAACTCCAGGAGTTGGTAATGGACACGGAGGCCTGGCACGCTGCAGTTCATGGTGTCACAAAGAGTCAGACACAACTGAGTGACTGAAATGAACTGAGAGATCTCTTCAAGATAATTAGAGATACCAAGGGAAAATTTTAGGCAAAGATGGGCACAGTAAAGAACAGAAACAGTATGGACCTAACAGAAGCAGAAGATATTAAGAAAAGGTGGCAATGAAACACAGAAAAACTATACAGAAAAAGATCTGCATGACTCAGATAACCACCATGGTGTGATCACTCACCTAGAGCCAGATCCTGGAGTCCAAAGTCAAGTGGGCCTTAGAAAGCATCACTGCAAATAAAGCTACTGGAGATGATGGAATTCCAGTTGAGCTATTTCAAGTCCTAAGAGATGATCCTTTGAAAGTGCTGCACTCAATATGCCAGCAAATTTGGAAAACTCAGCAGTGGCCACAGGACTGGAAAAGGTCAGTTTTCATTCCAATCCCAGAGAAAGGCAATGCTAAAGAATGCTCAAACTACCACATAATTGCACTCATCTCAAACGCTAGTAAAGTAATGCTCAAAATTCTCCAAGCCAAGCTCCAGCAATATGTGAACCATGAACTTCCAGATGTTCAAGCTGGTTTTAGAAAAGGCAGAGGAACCAGAGATCAAATTGCCAACATCCATTGGATCATAGAAAAAGCAAGAGAGTTCCAGAAAAAAATCTACTTCTGCTTTACCAACCATGCTAAAACCTTTGACTGTGTGAATCACAACAATCCTTGGAAATTTTTTAAAGAGATGGAAATACCAGAACACCTTACCTGCCTCCTGAGAAATCTGTAGGTCAAGAAGAAACAGAACCAGACATGGAACAAGAAACTGGTTCCAAATTGGGAAAGAAGTACATCAAGGCTGTATATTGTCACTGTGCTTATTTAACTTATATGTAGAGTACATCATGCGAAATGCTGGGCTGGATGAAGCACAGACTGGAATCAATATTGTTGGGAGAAATATCAATAACCTCAGATATGCAGATGACACTGCCCTTATGGCAGAAAGTAAAGAAAAACTAAAGAGCCTCTTGATGAACATGAAAGAGGAGAGTGAAAAAGTTGGCTTAAAACTGAACATTCAAAAATCGAAGATCATGGCGTCTGGGCCCATCACTTCATGGCAAATAGATGGGGAAACAATGGACACAGTGAGAGACTTTATTTTCTTGGGCTCCAAAATCACTGCAGATGGTGACTGCAGCCATGAAATTAAAAGACACTTGCTCCTTGGAAGAAAAGCAATGACCAACCTAGACAGCATATTAATAAGCAGAGACATGACTTTGCCAACAAATGTCCTTCTAGTCAAAATTATTTTTTTTCCAGGAGTCATGTATGGATGTGAGAGTTGGACCATAAAGGAAGCTCAGAACTGAAGAATTGATGCTTTTGAACTGTGGTGTTGGAGAAG
The DNA here is from genome assembly GCF_029407905.1 of Bubalus kerabau. NCBI lineage: Eukaryota > Metazoa > Chordata > Mammalia > Artiodactyla > Bovidae > Bubalus > Bubalus kerabau. The sequence continues at coordinate 36,182,961 of NC_073639.1, read as the reverse complement.
ACTCTTGAGAGTCCCTTGGACAGCAAGGAGATCCAACCAGTCAATCCTAAAGGAAATCAGCTCTGAGTATTCATTGGAAGGACTGATGCTGAAGCTGAAGCTCCAATACTATGGCCACCTGATGTGAGGAGCTGACTCATTTGAAAAGATCCTGATGCTGGGAAAGACTGAAGGCAGGAGAAGTGGATGACAGGGGATGAGACGGTTGGATGGCATCACTTACTTGATGCGCATGAGTTTGAGCAAGCTCTGGGAGTTGGTGAAGGACAGGGAAGCCTGGCATGCTGCAGTCCACAGGGTCACAAAGAGTTGGACACAACTGAGTGACTGAACTGAACTGAACTGAATGAAGAGTAGGAGAAATGAATGTGGCTCTATACCTACTAGTACGTATTTGAAGAAACTGATAAAACTTACGAATAAATAGGCTCATAAATTGCATTAAAGTTCTTAAGAATCCATTGAACTTCGCAAACTGCACCTAGAATTGATAAATTAATTATTCACAGTTGTTTTTCCAAGACTCTGATGACCTTGCAGATTAAGGTTTGTGCAGGGATGGGTAGGGAAATGAGGGAACTGAGATGAAGCAGCTAACTGAATGCATATGTTACTGAATTAGACTAGAGGGAAAGTACATATGGAATAGGATAGGAAGGTCAATTCATATGCCCACTTCCTATGTCTGAGGTAACTCACAGAGGAGAATTATAAATCCTCTCACTGTTTCCACTTCATTTGTAGACTAGTCTGGAAACACCCAACACAGAGAGGTGATCTGGCCTCAGATATTGGAAACTATAAACATATCTGCTGGGTCTTTTTAAAGTAACCAATGAATACCAGACTCTGGAGAAAGTATGGCTCCATCCAGAAGTTGGAGGCTGGTCCACACTGACATGCAAAGTCTCACTAAATATGCTTGAAAAAGTAGTCTTAAATTTAAGTAAATACATAATTTTCTTAAAAAAAATCAGAGAGCAGGACTGTCTGAGGAAGTGACATTTTGGATATCACTGGAAATGAGCAGGACTCAGCACTTGAATAAAAAGGGAACCACATTTCACTCTTATAAGTAGGAGGTGAAGATGACCCCAGAGCACACTCCTCTTCTAAAGAGGGTAAATCTCTGATGAGAAAAAAATAAGTTTTTAATAAGGCAACCTATAAAAACAACCTCTTTTAAAAAGTCTAACTCTTTGGATACTTTCTCTTGTATTGACAGTGCTACAAAGCAAATTGTAAAAACTTTTGCCTCTCTCTCATCTTATGTTTGGAGGAAAGATTCTCTCTTAGTCTCAGGTGGCTTTGCAGCCACCATACAAACCCCAGACAAAGCTCCCCATAAGAGTCTCTAGGAAAGGAAAATAATTCTTCCAGCTTGGTGACAATTCTATGCTTCAAGGAAACAATACCATCAGAAGCTAATAAAATAAACACTGTGACCTTTCAAGAAAGCCACCTGTAAAAGCCCATTGGATTCACTTAGTGTTTGATCCTAGGTCTCTGATTGTCTATTTTTTTAGACAAGGAGTATCCTAACATTCACAGTAGGAAATTTGTCCTGAGTTTTACAAGGCAGACATAAAATGCATATGTGTGTGTGTGTGTGTGTGTGTGTCTTTATCTGGTAACCCCAAATGATTCAAGTCAAGACACATCCCTCTTCCTCTTCTATTTTAATAGTATGAAAACAGTAGAAATGCATAAGGAAGCATCTTACAGAGCACTAGTTTCTGAGCCAGGAAGCCGGCAGTCAATATTCAAACCATCAGACCCTACTCTGAGCAATGAGTTACACCAATTAGTAAAGATAAAACCCCTTGTATTAGTACTTGGACACAAAATTGTGGAACATAAATATAGTTGGTAAAGCTATGTTACCTATTATTTTTTATGCCAGTGATACCTACCAAAAGAAAACAGTCCTGAGGAAAAGGAATATAACAAATGCATTCAAGGCATAACTAGCAACAGAGTAAGGAGCATCTTCCCAGGTGGTGCTAGTGGTAAAGAATCCACCTGCTGATGCAGGAGACGTAAGAAACATGGGTTCGATCCCTGGGTTGGGAAGATTCCCTAGAAGAGGGCAAGGCAACTCACTCTGGTATTCTTGCCTGGAAAATCCCATGGAGAGAGGACCTTGGTGGGCTACTGTCCATGGGGTCACAAAGAGTTGGACATGACTGAAGTGACTTAGCACACCTGCATAGCGGAACTAAGAGTAGAGTGGGGAATCCTAAAATAGAGAGGAAAAGCTTCTAGGCTGACCACTTAAGAAGGATGAAAAAGTACTCTGAGTTACCTGGATTTACATTTCTTTGGTTATTTTACATGCCCTTTCCCCAATTCTTTAGCTGAATATGATCTTCATCATTGCAAATAACCTGTGGAGAGTATTTCATTATTCATTTGTCTTCATTACAGTGTTAGGACTGGAAAAGATAGAACGATTGATTCTTCTTTTATGCATAATATATTCAGAATTGAAGACTGTCTATGGGGTTGCACAGAGTTGGACATGAGTGAAGTAACTTAGCAGCAGCATCAGCAGCAAACACAAATTTGCTTGCATGCTCTGTACGCCTGTATACTCTGTGTATCAGAAGTTTCTTAAGAGAGCATTGTAGGTAGTATGATTATTTCATCAAGATGCCTACTTTATTTCCCCATTTATTAAATTTGAGCTGGGTTTCTTTTGCTAACTTTTGAGAAAGAAGCTATGGGGTGTTAATTCCTAGTCGATACCTCAAGAAAACTTGCATGCTTCCACTCATTCTTTTATGTCCCTACCATAATTATGTGGACAGGCCTAGGGTCATCTGATTAAGGACAAGAGGCCGATGGCCCAATCTTTCCTGCTGGACCAGCCAACAGCCAGTCATAAGAGATCTGTAATAAAGATCATTTTAGACCCACCAGCCTACAAGTTGATTTCAGATACACAAACAAGCCCAGGCAAGATCAGTGCAACTGCCCAATTGACTCATAGACTCAGGATCAATAATAAGTCCTTTTTGTTTTAAGCTGCAGAATTTTGTGTTTATTTCTTAAACTGTAAGAAGTGATTGATACAGAAATTGGTATGTAGAAGTGGATGCTATTGACTTAAAATGTAAGACTGGTTTAAGAGCAAAGCAGGGAGCAGACAATGGAAACACAGTGAGCAATTTCATGTAGGTTGGAAGACTGGTGGGAGACCACTATTTGAGGCTAGAAAAGCAGAGCCTCATGTTATAAACTAACAAAATATTTGACAAGACTACTCTGATGCTGGGAGGGATTGGGGGCAGGAGGAGAAGGGGACGACAGAGGATGAGATGGCTGGATGGCATCACTGACTCGATGGACGTGAGTCTCAGTGAACTCTGGGAGTTGGTGATGGACAGGGAGGCCTGGCGTACTGCAATTCATGGGGTTGCAAAGAGTCGGACACGACTGAGTGATCTGATCTGATCTGATACCGAAACACATACTGATAGATATGTTCCTAATTAACTGATAGACGTTGACAAAAATAATTTTCAGACAAAGTGTTGAAAAAGTGTTTGTTGACTCCTTTTAGCGGCATACCATCAGGTAGTACAAGAATGATAAGAATTAGAGCAGAGGTCAGCAAACTTCTGTAAAGATAGTAACTTTGCGACTATTCAGTCTCTCTTAACTATTCTATTCTGCTGTTGCAGTGCAAAAACAGAGCTAATATGTAAATAAATGAGTGTGGCTGTGCTGCAAAAAACCCTATTTGTGGACACTGAAATGTGAATATAACAAAATATGCATGTATCACAAAGTGTTATCCTTCCTTTGATTGTTTTTAACCATAAAAAAAAAAAAAAGAAAATTTAACAGTCTTAGCTCAGAGTTCATACAAAAATAGGAGTTTGGCTAAATATACAAGCTAGAGAAAGATCTGATTAGTTTTCAAGAAAAATTTAGAAGGATCTAAAAAACAAATAAAAATAAAATTGCTTCTTATATTCTGTCTTCCCTACTAGCATGGACTCCAACATAAAACAAGTTCTGAGAACAAGATCAAATCGGGTGTATTATTATAAAACCCTTTATTAAGACTTAACTCAGGGCCAAGGCATCCCTCTCAGCTAGATAAAAGGGTTTCTAAGAAACTTAAGATTCTTGTCCCGTAGCCTTCTGACATGGCCAAGGCTGCCATGAGTAAATCCAGAGGGCAAGACCTGTCTCCTAAATAATTGTGGATTTGGCTAGTAAAATGAATTTGAGTCTGATTCACAGGGAGCCTACAACGTTCTTAAGCTGTATTTTCAAAACAGCTTCATTTTCTTGAATCCAGTTAGCAGATGAATAAACCTAGCGGAAGAGAGAAACAGGGCACCCCAACCAATATCCAGCAAACTTTTAGAAACAGAGTTACCAAGGTGACTGACAGCAAGCCACAGAGGAGAAAGGAGCTGGTCCTACACTGGAACGATTACCTTGCTGATCTGTATACTCATGAGCAATAACACATAATTCCTTTTTAGGCCTCTAAAATTGCAAGATGATTTCTGTATAGTCATAGGTAGCTGATACAGAACATTCCATTATTCATCTGTTTCTCTTAGCATTTTGGTGGGGAGGAGCAGGGCTTACATGGAAATAAGCAAACAATTGAAGTAGTTTTATGGATAATATGTTTAGAATTAAAAAAAATAATAGTGAGCAATAATGAGATTTGCATATTCTGTGTATAATAAAAAATATATTTAGTTTCTTAAAATGAAAAAATAACTTAGCTTTTACTATGTGTTTGTGTATATTTGACTGGATTTTTTTAAGTCTAGTATAGTTGCGTGAAGAAATCCCATCAACAAAACCAGACCAAGTGTTTAGTGTTCAGTTTCTAGGTCATGAAACTTGCATTCATATGAAAAAAAATAATCTATATACTGATTTTCATTACTGAATTATAGGTCTTCAAATGCCTTTGAATTTTAACATTCATTTGTTTTGCTGAATTTTAACTTTAACATACGAAGGCAAAACAATGAAACAAACAAACAAACAAAAGAGAGAAAGAAAGCTACCAAATCCAACTATTTTATATTTAAGAGTAAATAAATCATGCACTGAAAGAAAGGTTATTTCTCTGAGGAGGGTAAACCTACTGTGCAATGTGTGTGATTTCAGCAGCTGTGGAGGGCTAGAGCTCACCCAGTTTTCACACATATTGTGAAAAGCAACATTTTCAAACACTCTAAATGTTGTAGCTAAGATCTGTGACAAGAAAATCAGGGGTGACTCAACAGCAGGTCAATTAAACCATCCCTAATTGAAGCTGAGTCCATTTTTAGGCTTATTATCATTGCTGATAGGGGAGAAAGAGGAAAGCTTACATTCCACTTGCCCATAAAATACCCAAGACAAGAATGTCCTTGTCTCTACCTGTGGGTCCCTGAAAATCACTGTCAGTACCTGAAGAGTGATTGGAACATTTTTAGATATTTCTTGTGGGATTCCTTAAAAATTTAAACTGTTTCTCTAAGTTACGTAGAACCAATTTAAAGGAAAAAGAATTTGTTTTAAATGATCAAACTGGAAAGAATGACTAGAAAACCCCTCTGGTCATTTTTTTTTTCCCCTGTGTTCTCCTAACCATCATTTACGGGCCACTTGAGAGATGAAAGAAAGGATGTTAAAGGCCCTGGAGATATTGTAGCTGCATTAGCAAAGAACCAGAACACATGTAAAAAGCTTGTAAAGCATTTGGCACCACAAATCTGACATATAAACTGGGCTACAATTATCTTCATTTCCTCTTGTCTCTGACTCAACTCTTGGTCTCTTATTCTGATGATAGAAGTGATGACCTGAAGGAAAATTAGAAAGCATTCTAACATGGAAGTTTCCCGCATTTCGGAATAATTGTACTAGGTGATATTTTTAAATGGAAAGAAAAGCTTACTGTGTCTTCATTGGCATTACTGAATGTAATGTTTTATTATGGCTTCTAAATTACCTCATCCATGACTATGATCTTACACATTTCTATGTAATCCATCCTGCAACACGGAGAATAACCAGCAATAAAGATGAAGATATATTGTGTAAAGGCATATTCGACTTTGTAATTTTAAGAAATGTGGAAGAATTGGCTGAAATTTCTCAGGGAGATAGTGAAGGACAGGGAAGCCTGGCGTGTTGCAGTCCATGGGGTCACAAAGAGTCAGAAACGACATAGCGATTGAACAACAACAACACGCAATGTTAAGGACTTGTAGAAAATCTGTTTCTTGATTCATGCCTTATGCAAATGCAATTTAATTGGTTAGTATTAACATCAAATATGTCCTGGTTTACCCAGTGTCTATCATCATTAAATAGCCTTATTGAAAAAAAAATTTTTATGTGAAACCATGAGGAAAAATTAAAAACAAAAAGAGAAACTATGATTGATTTTGTTATATTCAAAAGTCCACTGGGATTCCCTGGTAGTCTGGGGTTAGAATTTGGAGCTTCCACTGAGGAGGACATGTGTTACATCCCTGGTTGGGGAACTAAAATCCTGAAGCTCTGCTAAAAATATTTAAAAAGCACACTACAGTTCACTTTCCTCCAATGTTATTTGTACAGGTGCTTGAATATCCATCAAGTCAATTCTGGGATATTGAGTACATCAGTTTCTATAAATGTATAGATTTCTATTATTATTCAGTTGTGTGTGTGAAAACTAAAAAACAATCATTCATTGGAGACTCTTCTGTAACCAGTAAAGTATTATACTATAAATGAAGTGATTGCCAGATTTAATATATTTCATATTAATACATCACAAAATAATTGAGTTGCATTTTTCTACAATTATACTTGGGAAATTACTTATTTCACTCCTCACAAATCTCTTAAGTTGCTGAGTGTTCTTATAATTACTTTTTTAAAAAAATAAAGTACCATTCGGGGAGACACACAAGCCTAAGATGGCTCATACTGTTGTTAATTTCTAAATATTTATACCTATTTTTATTTACATAAATATATTAAAATACCTTGTCATTGTTTAGTCACTAAGTCTTATATCTGAATATATCTATGTAAGTCTATATTAAATACATACATATTTGATACATATTTAGATATTTGTAGTGAGCAGCTGAAAAAATAATAATAAAGGAATAAAATAAATTCACTACAGAAGTAGTAATTATTTTCAATAGTTAACTGAATTTTGAAACTGAATATTGTAAACAAGCTTTTAATAAACATTTTAAATGGCACTGCAGCACAAAGATGGTGGAGTTTACAAATATAAATGGCTGTTTATGGTTTGAGAAAAAATTTACAATTGCAACACCTAGATTTTAAAGCTGTCATATCCCAAACATATTAGAAGAAAATTAAAACAAGGCACACTAAAAATATGCATTATATTTCAAAAATGGGCTCTAGAGATGACAATGGTTTAAGGCAAAGATAGAGGTCAAAACATAAATACATTAATCAATTTGTATTAATTAATATTAAGAATATTAATTAATATTAAGAATAGGAAGAAGCACAAGCTGGAATCAAGATTGCCAGGAGAAATATCAATAACCTCAGATATGCAGATGACACCACCCTTATGGCAGAAAGTGAAGAGGAACTAAAAAGCCTCTTGATGAAAGTGAAAGTGGAGAGTGAAAAAGTTGGCTTAAAGCTCAACATTCAGAAAACGAAGATCATGGCATCTGGTCCCATCACTTCATGGGAAATAGATGGGGAAACAGTGGAAACAGTGTCAGACTTTGTTTTTTAGGCTCCAAAATCACTGCAGATGGTGACTGCAGCCATGAAATTAAAAGACACTTACTCCTTGGAAGGAAAGTTATGACCAACCTAGATAGCATATTGAAAAGCAGAGACATTACTTTGTCAAGAAAGGTTCGTCTAGTCAAGGCTATGGTTTTTCCTGTGGTCATGTATGGATGTGAGAGTTGGACTGTGAAGAAAGCTGAGTGCTGAAGAATTGATGCATTTGAACTGTGGTGTTGGAGAAGACTCTTGAGAGTCCCTTGGACTGCAAGAAGATCCAACCAGTTCATCCTAAAAGAGATCAGTCCTGGGTGTTAATTGGAAGGACTGATGCTGAAGCTGAAACTCCAGTACTTTGGCCACCTCATGCGAAGAGTTGGCTCATTGGAAAAGACCCTGATGCTGGAAGGGATTGGGGGCAGGAGGACAAGGGGACGAAAGAGGATGAGATAGCTGGATGGCATCGCCAACTCGATGGACATGAGTTTGGGTGAACTCCGGGAGTTGGTGATGGACAGGGAGACCTGGCGTGCTGCGATTCATGGGGTCGCAAAGCGTTGGACATGACTGAGCGACTGAACTGAACTGAACTGAAGAATAGGAAAAATACCATTAATAACTTAATGCATTACTCTACAGGATTTAATTATTAAATTTATAATAAATAAAAATATCTAAAATTTTACTTCTTAGCTCTTCTTTTTGAAGTAATGAATAGCAGTTGTAGTTTGACCTTGAAATACATAGTATTGTTAAAAGACTTAGTGAGTATGGCCAGAGTATTATAAAGTAGAATGTTGTGGAAATTAAATTTAGAGAAGACTGTTGAAATGAAAAATAACTTTGGTATTCTGGGAAGTAGGCAGACATAATGGAAAATGCAACCTTTTAGTTAAGAAAAGGGAATTCCAGAAATAAAGGAGAGGGAAAGTTGGACTTATTTGAAGATAGTGTAAAACTGATCTCAGGGACAAAAGGTTAGCAAAACTAATATGAGTCACTATGATGTTTTTATCACTAAAATAGAATTTAAAAGTTTATTTTAAATTATCCACCAAAGTGAATGTTACTTATTAATTAGGGGTCATTATTTTGAAAATCTAGTAAGAGTTACAATCTCTTCCCTAAAATACTTACATCAACACATCATTCAGCTAATAACTTCTGGAAAGTTCTAGTGAAGTTGCTCAGTCGTGTCCGACTCTTTGTGACCCCATGGACAGTAGCCTGCATCATGCTCCTCCATCCATGGGATTTCTAGGCAAGAGTACTGGAGTGGGTTGCCATTTCCTTCTCCAGGAAATCTTCCCGACCCAGGGATCAAACCCAGGTCTCCCACATTGTAGACAGACGCTTTACCGTCTGAGCCAACAGGGCCCAGGAGAGGAAAGTTCTAGGCCCAAGTTAAAAATTCCTGCTTTTTGCCTTCAAGCAATTAACATTCACTGGAGAGTAAGATGGCTTGTCTTCCCACCAAGCAAATTAGTTCTCTGTCCTGGCACTGAAAACTGAGAAACAAAGAATGCCATTATAGACTTTTTAAAACATACAAAAAAAAAATTCTTTTAAATTAAACAATTGGTATGAATACTAATTCTACTCCTGAATACAGTTTTGGAACATATAATATTTAAGGTGAAATTTTAAAACCAAACATTGGCAGACATTCAACTTTAAAATTACTAATTCTCTGTTTTAGAAAGTTGTTTTCTTTTTAATACTAACTTCTGGTGCCCTTGCATTGCTTTTAGAATATTACTGTTTTCTTTCTGACCAAACTAAAGGCTTGGAAACCAGAAACTCTATATTAGTTGCTGTAACCCCAGTGACTGAACTGTGCAGCGTTTGCTTCCCCAAACCTAGGCATGGTTGCATACACCTCCTATGACTGCTTTACCTCTGACCCCATCAGGGAGGTGTATTACCTTGATTCTCACAGCCTTCACCCCTTAGGCACTAAGAGCTCAGGCTTCAGAGGACAACATCCTTCTTCATACTGCTGCTTATTTTCGACAGTGGCTTCCATTAACTTGTGACAGAAAGATAACAGCCTTCATGCTTTTAAAGTCCATCAGAACCCACCTTCCCAAAGTCCACTTTCTAATCTCCAAGTCGTTTCCAGAGCGTCTCATCATTACAGAGCAAGTTAGATCGAGTGCACATTTGATTGTAGTCTTTGATAGCTGAATGGCCCCTCTGATAACAAAACTATTAGAGGAAAAAGTCCTGTTACTTTCAGATCAGATCAGATGAGTCGTTCAGTCGTGTCCGACTCTTTGCAACCCCATAAATCACAGCACGCCAGGCCTCCCTGTCCATCACCAACTCCCGGAGTTCACTCAGACTCACATCTATCGAGTCAGTGATGCCATCCAGCCATCTCATCCTCTGTTGTCCCTTTCTCCTCCTGCCCCCAGTCCCTCCCAGCATCAGTCTTTTCCAATGAGACAACTCTTCGCATGAGGTGGCCAAAGTATTGGAGTTTCAGCTTTAGCATTATTCCTTCCAAAGAAATTCCAGGGCTCATCTCCTTCAGAATGGACTGGTTGGATCTCCTTGCAGTCCAAGGGACTCTCAAGAGTCTTCTCCAACACCACAGCTCAAAAGCATCAATTCTTCGGTGCTCAGCCTTCTTCACAGTCCAACTCTCACATCCATACATGACCACAGGAAAAACCATAGCCTTGACTAGACGAACCTTTGTTGGCAAAGTAATGTCTCTGCTTTTGAACATGCTATCTATGTTGGTCATAACTTTCCTTCCAAGGAGTAAGCGTCTTTTAATTTCATGGCTGCAGTCACTATCTGCAGTGATTTTGGAGCCCAGAAAAATAAAATCTGACACTGTTTCCACTGTTTCCCCATCTATTTCTCATGAAGTGGTGGGACCGGATGCCATGATCTTTGTTTTCTGAATGTTGAGCTTTAAGCCAACTTTTTCACTCTCCACTTTCACTTTCATCAAGAGGCTTTTTAGTTCCTCTTCACTTTCTGCCATAAAGGTGGTGTCATCTGCATATCTGAGGTTATTGAGATTTCTCCCAGCAATCTTGATTCCAGTTTGTGTTTCTTCCAGTCCAGCGTTTCTCATGATGTACTCTGCATATAAGTTAAATAAACAGGGTGACAATATACAGCCTTGACGAACTCCTTTTCCTATTTGGAACCAGTTTGTTGTTCCATGTCCAGTTCAAACTGTTGCTTCCTGACCTGCATACAAATTTCTCAAGAGGCAGATCAGGTGGTCTGCTATTCCCATCTCTTCAGAATTTTCCACAGTTGATTGTGATCCACACAGTCAAAGGCTTTGGCATAGTCAATAAAGCAGAAATAGATGTTTTCCTGGAACTCTCTTGCTTTTTCCATGATCCAGCAGATGTTGGCAATTTGATCTCTGGTTTCTCTGCCTTTTCTAAAACCAGCTTGAACATCAGGAAGTTCACAGTTCACATATTGCTGAAGCCTGGCTTGGAGAATTTTGAGCATTACTTTACTAGCGTGTGAGATGAGTGCAATTGTGCGGTAGTTTGAGCATTCTTTGGCATTGCCTTTCTTTGGGATTGGAATGAAAATTGACCTTTTCCAGTCCTGTGGCCACTGTTGAGTTTTCCAAATGTGCTGGCATATTGAATGCAGCACTTTCACAGCATCATCTTTCAGGATTTGGAATAGTTCAACTGGAATTCCATCACCTCCACTAGCTTTGTTAGTAGTGATGCTTTCTAAGGCCCACTTGACTTCACATTCCAGGATGTCTGGCTCTAGGTCAGTGATCACACCATCGTGATTATCTGGGTCGTGAAGATCTTTTTTGTACAGTTCTTCTGTGTATTCTTGCCATCTCTTCTTAATATCTTCTGCTTCTGTTAGGTCCATACCATTTCTGTCCTTTATTGAGCTCATCTTTGCATGAAATGTTGCTTTGGTATCTCTGATTTTCTTGAAGAGATCCCTAGTCTTTCCCATTCTGTTGTTTTCCTCTATTTCTTTGCATTGATTGCTGAAGAAGGCTTTCTTATCTCTTCTTGCTATTCTTTGGAACTCTGCATTCAGATGCTTATATCTTTCCTTTTCTCCTTTGCTTTCGCTTCTCTTATTTTCACAGCTATTTGTAAGGCATCCCCAGACAGCCATTTTACTTTTTTGCATTTCTTTTCCATGGGGATGTCTTGATCCCTGTCTCCTGTACAAGGTCACAAACCTCATTCCATAGTTCATCAGGCACTCTATCTATCAGATCTAGGCCCTTTAATCTATTTCTCACTTCCACTGTATAATCATAAGGGATTTGATTTAGGTCATACCTGAATGGTCTAGTGGTTTTCCCTACTTTCTTCAATTTAAGTCTGAATTTGGCAATAAGGAGTTCATGGTCTGAGCCACAGTCAGCTACTGGTTTTGTTCTTGCTGACTGTATAGAGCTTCTCCATCTTTGGCTGACTTTATATATTATTAAAATATAATTTAAAATAATATATGTAGAATAAACTCTCTCCAGTAAGAAAACAGTAATGTGATAAAATGCCAAAATGAGCACACAACAAAGTATGACAGCTTTTCAAAATATAATCGAGAAAGTAGGCTAATGAAAGGCTATTAAGAATTTTGAGAGCAAAATGATAGTGTTGGGTTTGTTTAATATCTTTATTTCAAATAAAGAGAAGAGCAGTGTCTGATTATTACTCTTCTCTTTGTGTATTCACCAAGTATCCTTAAAATTTTTTTTTAAATGATTAGGGCTAATCTTGAGTGGTATTACTGATTAAAATTAACATGATTCCCTTAGGCAGCAATTGGAGAAGAGATTTTTGAAACTCTCAAACACACAAAAGGGGTTCAGTAAAGTATCTGGCACTCCTATGTCAGCATGGCTAAAGAGCTGGTCTGAAATAATGCGCTTGAGTAAATATTTTATCCAGTGTCCCATTCTCAATTTTTCTCAATTTTACTCCTTCATCCGATCTTCCTCCTTCTCATTCAACCACCAATACTCCCCAGCAATCTCTCAGACATCTCAAAACCCACTGCAACAACCACCTCCACCACCAAACACACATGCACTTGGGCACTTGGTGTTAATGCCTTACTCTTCTTTCTTACACAATGCATCATTAAAAAAATAAAAAATCAGATAACAGAAATTAGCCTAAATTCTTCTACCCAGGAGTTTTTTTTTTTTTCCAATTTAATATAGATCAAAGCAATAATTTTTAAAAATTAAATTCTATAATTGTACTGCCTTAAAACCGCTCCCAGTGGGTAGTAGAGGCATTTGGGAGACAAAAGAGTATCCTACCACATACTATTATTCTTTTGTTCCTTTTTCTGTCCTTAAGAATGACCCTCATTCTTAGGAAGAAAGTTCAACTTTAAAGAACAAGTGCTTTATTTGCATCTTATATTGAAAAGGATAATTATTGATATAAAGCAGCTCAAGTAATCACTGTGACTGGTTATAGATTACATGAAGAGTGAGTAGCTCTCAAAATATGAGGCAAGAGGAAATTACTTAAATAATATTACATGTCATTTTAAAAGTTCTCTCTATAGGCAAATAAGGGCTATTCAGGTGGTAGGTTTTGGAAATTTGAAAAGATAAGATATGATGAGAAATTAATTTTTTTCTTGAGTGGGTCCTTTATAGCTTTTTGTTTGTTTAATTTCTTTTTATTGGGGCATAGTGACTATCCAGGTTGCTCAGTAGTAAAGAACCCACCTTCCAATGAAAGAGATATGGGTTCAAATCCCTGCTTTGGGAAGATCCCCTGGAGAAAGAAATGACAACCACTCCAGCATTCTTGACTGCAAAATCCCATGGACAGAGGAGCTAGGTGGGCTACAGTCCATGGGGTCACAAAGAGTCAGACACGACTGAGGAACTAGACAACAAATAGTTGCTTTCCAGTGTTGTGTTATTTTCTGCTCATCTTGTGGGGGTTCTCACCACCAGCACCTAGTAGGTGCCTGCGCTGTGAGGAGACTTGAACTCTGAGTCTTTACCCCTCTGTCTTTACAGTTTTGGAAGGTTTTCAGGAAAAATTTCAATCTAGTTAAGCTAATTAGCTACAGATTTTTATATCTGATTAAATTTAACATTTTAGAAAGTTTGATTTCATCTTTCATACTAGACAAGTGTATTTAGTTTTGCACTGTATCTGCTAAAGTTAATTTTCTTTAACTTTAGCAGTCATTCAAGAAAACAGTCATTTTTCCCATACCTTTGTTATGGGAGGACTTGTGTCCCCTCAAAATTACTTTACTGAAGCCCTGACCCACGAGTAACTCAGAATGTAACTGTATTTGAGATTGGGTCTTTAAGGAGGCAACTAAGTCAAAAAGTCTTTTTAATGGGCCTTTATTCAATCAATATGACTAGTGTCCTTCTGAGAAGTATTTAGGACACAGTTCACAAGGACAGAAGGATGACTCTGTGAGGACTCAGTGAGAAGGCAGTCATGTGCAAGTCAAGGAGAGAGGCCTCAGAAGATACCAAACTTGCCAACAGCTTGATCTCATACATTAAGTCTCCAAACTTGGGAGCACACAAATTTATTTTGTTTAAGCCACCCAGCCTATATTACTCTGTTAAGGCAGTCCCAGAAAACTAATAGAATGGTTAGTTTAAAAGTAATTTAAAATGTATACTCTGACTTTTATCATCTTCATATGAAAGTACAGAGCACTCTCTTTAATTCTTGGAGATCTAGTTTTCAGATTGGTTAATAATACCAGCTTCAGATTTTAAAAAATCCCCTAAGAATCAAACCATATAAAATATAAAAAGTAAAAGACAAAATTATAAGTTTGACCAAAGACCCAAATTCTAGAGACCATTTTGAGATGGTTTGAGATCAATACAATTCCTTCTTTTAATTTTTTGGACACAGGTTGTAGGATCTTAGTTCTTCGACCAGGGATTAAACCCGGGCCACCAAAGTAGTAAAAACAACGAGTTCTAACCACTGGATGGCCAGGGAACTTGACACTACTCCAATCTCTTAACTATGGTTTTCCTAACAAGCCACTAAACATGCATGCTTGGTAGCATGTATTGTACTTAAAGCTCACTGCTGCCATAAAGGTGGTGTCATCTGCGTATCTGAGGTTATTGATATTTCTCCTGGCAATCTTGATTCCAGTTTGTGCTTCTTCCAGCCCAGCATTTCTCATGATGTACTCTGCATATAAGTTAAATAAGCAGGGTGGCAATATACAGCCTTGACGTACTCCTTTTCCTATTTGGAACCAGTCTGTTGTTCCATGTCCAGTTCTAACTGTTGCTTCCTGACCTGCTTTATGTCCCCATAAAAACCTCTTGAATGAATACCAGTTCTCTCAGTTGTCTTACTTATTTTCCCTAATGTTTTGTGTGTATCAGGACTTGGCAAATGGTTTAGTATGAAGGAATGGATAAACCATGGCTGTCATTTCTCTATTCATGTGGAAGAGTAGATTTGTAAAGAGTAAGAAGAGGGCAAGTATGTAAGGAATATAATATTTGGCAAAACCAAATTAACAGTGTAGCTATTATACTCCTTACTGTGTCTCTTTAAAAAAATCAGAAAATAGGACTCTCTCTCCCACGTGCGTGCGCTCTCTCTCTCTCTCCCTCTTTCTCTCCCGTGCGTGCACGCTCTCTCTCTCTCTCTCCCCCCCTCCTCCCCACGCACTCCTCCACTCTCTTTGAGTCTTGGATTCTCCTGCTATCCTCTAAATAAAATGGAGCTGTAACACTGATTTGCCTAAGAGCTGTAGCACGGTTTGTTCAAGACCTGAGAGCTGTGACGCACCGAGGACTTTAATGTCCGTCGCTCCAAATCTTTGTTGTGACGAGACAAAGAACCGAGGAACATACACTCGCGTGACATCTACGGTGCCATGACTCGGATATAACCTGGCTGAAACAACCTCTGCGTGGAAGAGGCCAAGCACAGCAGGAGCCCAACTCAGCGAAGCTCCCACGCTAGAAGCAGAAGGCGAAGAAACCCAGCTCAGGGGAAGGCCCATCGTGCTGGAAACTGGGACAGCGAAAAACGAACTCAGCAGAAAGCTCACACAGCCCAGTCTCAGATTCCAGAAGACCTCTGATTAAGATTTTCTGAGACATCCTCCCGTGCCTTGAAACTTCTAGTTCACATTTAGATTGTCCCTGAGTTACATGCCTTCCTGGTCTGACTGTGCAGATGAGACAGTAAGTAACTTCTGCAAGGTCTCAGCAAGCGTGATGCAGACTGGGATTTGAAACCTACTCCAGAGTTTATCCTCTCAAGGATTCAGCTTTGTTTTATACCCCATGAAGTACCCGGCTGCCAACTAGGTGTGACCACCTCTTGGGTCTGTTTGTTCTGGCCAGAGATAGCCACTCACGGCACAAAGGCTCAGCAGACTAGGTTCTGTTAAAATTACTGCCACAATCCAGGGCCAGAGAACTGGAGGACACAGACATGGCTGGTGGAGCACACAGATTTATGTCACAGAATTAATTCTGCTCCACAGTTTCTCCTTCCTGCAGAATTTCTTTCAAGGTGTTAAGTGCTGAGCTTTGGGGACAACTTTGCTAAATGGAGCAGACTTGGGGGAAAATGCCTTTCACCCTCAAGTAGATGAGAAGACTGAGGATCACAGAGACTAAGTAACGTCTGATAGCTGAGTATCATCTGGATGTCAGAGCCCAGATGCCTCCTTCCAAATGACCTACAGTTAACTTTAATGATTCATTCTGCTGGGATTAATTTCTTTCCTACATCAAAAAATCCACATCCAACCAAAGGAAAATCGAGAAACACTGTTAATTATTAATACTGCAGTGGCAGCTGGGAATTATACCTCTCTGGACCCCTCGAGCCCTCTGGTGACTGTTAGTTTTTAACACTACCCCTCCCCTCTCTGCTCAGGCTCCTCCTAATGCACTTGGGCACAAATATCTGTTTGATTCACTGGAAGGACGTTTCAGTGAACCTGCTTGTCCTGCATTTCTCGGTCTAGTTTGCAGAAAAAAGGAGGAATAATGTGGCTTCCAGATCAAGAGAGAACGTTAAGGGATGGCTTGGCTGTATTGGCCATGGCCTCTGCCCCCAGCTCTGCCCATGGAGCCAGCACATGCTTTCCTCCCCACTTGTCTGAGGTCTGTAATCTCAGAGCCAATGCATTTCTGGGAAAAGCAAGATGAACTATGGATTTCCCTGGTGGCTCAGCCGGTAAAGAATCTGCTTGTAATGCGGGAGACCCGGGTTTGATCCCTGGTTCAGAAAGACCCCCTGGAGAAGAGAATGGTTGCCCACTCCAGTATTCTTGCCCAGAGAATTCCATGGACAGAGCAGCCTGACGGGCTGCAGTCCTTGGGGTCACAGAGAGTCGGACATGACTCAGTGACCAACACACACACACACACGTGAACTACATGGTCACAATTGCTACTCCTGAAAAATGAGTTCACAGACCAAGGAATGGAAGCCAAGAGAAACAATAAACCATCCTCTCATTCTCGAGTCATCCGTCAGCAGGTTTTGATCAAATCAGGGGGACAGAGAACCACCAAACTCTCACAAGAAACAAGAGTCCTCCAGGAACCAAGACTCAGCAGTACAGATCAAACAACTTAAAACTTGAATCAGACCCTCCTTGATAATTTACTGTTGCCCCAGCACAACATTGCACAATTGTGCAGGTTGAACACTGAACAGCCTAGGGAGCACCATCTCAAACATTACAGATAGAGAATTCTGTATTGATTGCAACCTATTACAGGTAGAATGTGGCAAAGTATCTTGATGAAGGGATGCCATTTTCTAATTCATACCAAGGTGCCATATGGGCAAGCAGTGATTCCTGGTGAAGAAGGCAGATGGCTCAGCAGCAGGGGAACCCTGGAATGGGGACAGCAGTGGACAGGAAGTCTGCATGGAGAGGTGAAGAGCACCTGAGTTTTAAGTCTGGTTTGCCATTTACCAACATTGACTCTGCGTAAGTTCCATCACTTCTGAGTCTCAGTTATCTATACCATGGGCATTAAGGATGGCTTACCAGTATTACAGATTCATTGTTTGGATTAAGAAAATATATAATAAGCTATAATGGAAAAGAATCAAAGAAAAGAATATGTATATATACATACATATATATGTGTAACCAAATTACTTTGCTGTACCTCTGAAACTAACACATTATTTTAACACAAATAACAAAGTGAAGAACCAACTCATAGGAAAAGACCCTGATGTTGGGAAGGATTGAAGGTGGTAGGAGAAGGGGACAACAGAGGGTGACACAGTTGGATGGCATCACCGATGCATGGACATGAGTTTGAGTGGACTCTGGGAGTTGGTGGTGGACAGGGAAGCCTGGTGTGTTGCAGTCCATGGGGTTGCAAACAGCTGGACATGACTGAGCTACTGAACTGAATGCATTATTGTAAATCAACTATACTTCAGTAAAAAAAGAATATACATGTATGATAGAAAAGCATTGGGAAATGAAATAAAATAAAAATCTGTAAAAAAAAAAATCAGAAAATAGTGAGCATGTTTTTCCATAGATTTACATGATTTCATATATTTTTATTTTTAGATATTTTATTGCAACATTAATTTCTGAAGAGTTTAGTCTGCCTGATTTAATTTCAAATGGCTTATCATTATTATAAAATCTGAATTGACACTGAGGAAAAAAAATGAGAGTAATATTCTACTTTTTATTTAAAAAGAAAACATTGCTTTGTTAGCAGATTGAATTATAGCTCTTCTCTAATGGCACAGATCAACTTACAATATTGATTTTAGAATAATTTGATAATGTGCACACAAACACATACACACTATACTATGTGTATTTGTCATTTCCATCTTTCTAAAATTTAAAATTTTGATGTAATAACATTTGACCTTGAAGGCTGAATTCAAAGAAATATAGCTCATAACAGGGATAAAAAATACTCCTATCAATGTAGTAATCTTTATTTTTTTCATTCTAGCTGTTTTCATACCATACATTTTGCTTAATGAAATAACCAACTGAGCATTGCAATGTGTTTTTCTGAGGACAGACCAAATGACATACAAATACACCTCACAGCATACACTGGCTCAGATATCATAGAAGTACATAGTAGTGACTCTGCTCCATACATAAAAATAGTTTATTTCTCCCTATTCTTCCACATGGACAAAATACTTCTCTTCTGTCATGGCCCAGAAGAGAACATGAACTCATTCTCAGGTCTGGAATGCATGAAGTCATATCATCAGATAGTCAAATTTAAATCACAACATTTAATTTATAATATTACAATTCTGCACAAGTCATAAGCTTTGCCAGGACTTTTCACTGCCTCTTCTCTGGGAATGAGCATCAGAAAACACATTCCTGATACATGGATGAGAAAATAAATCTCTATAATAATTTAACCAGAATAAATCAAGTAATGAAATGACTTTCCAGATCTCAAAATGACATTAACCTCCAGAAATATGTGCTGAATTCCTATTAGTTTAATTCTTTGGGTGGTTTCTCAGAGTGATAGACTGATAATTGCCATCTATGACATATGATGTGGGAACCAGTTCAAAATACTTGCATCATCTCTACTTCTATAATGCCCTTGTTCACCTTACATCTCTAGTGACCTTGTGTGAACAACTTCAAATTTTAATACATCACTTTCACTTCCAGATAATACATTCTGATTCTAAAATATTTAAGGTTTGTAATGAGTTTGTTTGTGTGTGCTCAGTCACTAAACCATGTCTGAGTCTTTTGTGATCCCATGGACTGTAGCCCACAGGGTCCCTCTGTCCATGGGATTTCCCAGGAATACTGGGACTACTGGAGTGGGTTGCTTTTTCCTTCTCCAGAGGATCTTCCCAACCCAGGGATCAAACTCACATCTCTTGCATCTACTGCATTGGCAGGTGGATTCTTCACCACTGAGCCACCTGGGAAGCCATATTTAATAAATCCATTTGAATCATATACTACTTTGATGTCTAATGTAGAAAAGATAATAGAGATTTCTGACAGAATTAATAACTTCCAACCTAAGGCTAAGAAATTATCTTTATCATCATCTTCACAGTTCTAGAGTGAAATCCACAATCAAAATGCTGGCAGGGCCCTGCACCTTCTGAAGGGAAAAAGTCCTTCCTTGTCTCTTGCTGCTTTCTGGTTTGCAGTCCCTGACATTTTTTGGCTTGTGGCAACACAACTCTAATTGCTGTCTTTGTTATCACTTGGTTTGTTCCCTTTGTCTTTCTGTGTCTTTAAATCTCTCTCTCTATTAGGATACCCATCCTGGTGTCACCTATATCTGGTGTGACCCTATATCAATTTATATCTGCAAAGACCCCATTTCCAAATACAATCACATTCACTGGGGATTAGAACTTCAATATATTTTTGGGAAAAATAATTCAACTCACAAAAGCCATAACCATAATAATCAGTAACATCTATAGAGTGCATCTATAGTGCTTCATAATCTATACACTTTACACACATTAGTTCATTTAATCATCAGGATGATTCTATAAGGTAGGTACTATCACTATTGCCATTAAAAAAAAAAAAAAGTAAAATAGGAATGTAAACCAGAGAGAGAGAATATGTAACTCTCAGGGCCTCTAATCCAAGGTTCAAAATCCTAGTTGAAGAGTTGGTGCTTTGAACTACTACCACCCACAGCCTCTCAGACATGATGAGACTGATTCAATGAAGCAAATATATTTTGAATTCCTCTTCTGTAATAGAGGAAGTGCTTCCTGCTAATGCTAGTGGGATGTTGACAAAAATCTGAGAGCTTAAATTACATATATGCTTATTTTAACATGAGTTTGGGGAGATGGCTTGGATCTGGAGACAAGATTATTTATCTGTTTTGTGTGACCCTGGGTAAATTATTTAACCTTACTTAGCCTCAGACTCGGAGAAGGCAATGGCACCCCGCTCCAGTACTCTTGCCTGGAAAATCACATGGACGGAGGAGCCTGGTAGGCTGCAGTCCATGAGGTCGCTAAGAGTCGGGCATGACTGAGCGACTTCACTTTCACTTTTCACTTACATGCGTTGGAGAAGGAAATGGCAACCCACTCCAGTATTCTTGCCTGGAGAATCCCAGGGACAGGGGAGCCTGGTGGGCTGCCGTCTGGGGTTGCACAGAGTCGGACACGACTGAAGCAACTTAGCAGCAGCAGCAGCAGCAGCAGCAGCCTCAGACTGGATATGAGTTTGAGCAAACTCCAGAAGATAGTGAAGGACAGGGAAGTCTGGTGTGCTGCAGTCTATGGGGTCACAAAGAGTCAGATATGACTCAGCGACTGAACAACAACAGGCCAGACTGGTGAAGAATTGAAGATTAAACAAGTTAATTATGTATAAATTGCTTAGAATAGTTCCTGATATACACTATTATTATGCTACTAATTTTATTGTTAGCACTACTGATGGCAACACATTCTGAATTATCTTTTTTACCTAAGTGAGTTATTTTAAGATGCATTGCCTATAAATAAAAACAAATGCTATTTTAATACATATTTTACTTCTTCTGTGTAACTTGATAGGAATTGCTGATATGGTTCAAAATAGCTACAAGCACCTAGAGTTGGAAAGAAATTCTTCCCTCTCCTGCAGGTCCTCCTACACCAAAAGCAGGGTGGAGGAAAACACAAGGTCAGGTGTGCGTGTAGTGACTAACGGGTGTCTCCAGGTTCGATCTGTGACTGTCGTCACTGCCCCTTCCTCAGATTCGCCACCAGGTGTAGGAAGTGGCAAAGCTGCTGCAACCCTTGACTGAGTGTAAACACAAGTTTTTAAACTCTAAGTGTGATTTTGCTTGTCATAATGACTCATCCAAACTAGAAAAAAACAGTCTCATCAAGTTCTACACTTATTTATTTGCAGAGTTTCAGATTCTTTACTGATTACATCAATGTATCACAATATGCCATGTGCCCGCCACCCATCTGGAGTGTTTTTGCTGTTGTTGTTCTGTACAGGTAGCAAATATCCTCCAGATATTTATATTTGAAACTGATAAGCAATAATCGAATTTCATCTAGAATAATTTTTCTGACATCTCACTTGCCTTTCGGTGTACAAAAAAAAATAACAGCTTTTATCTTTGATTTTCATATTTTAAAAAAATGAGTTGCTTGTCCTCAAAATTAACAGGATGATGATCTTTAGCTAGCAAAGTGGGAAACTTGGAAATAAAATAGATTGAGGGACTTAAAGTTCAGTTTGATTAAATAGAAACTTTATTTAGCGTCTACTATGTGTTTGGGACATGGCTGTCTGATTATAAAAATGAATGATTAACATAAAATAACTGAAAAGGAAAACACTTCTATGTTATCAGATGCTTACAAAAGCAAAGTTATAAAATAAAATAATATTTAAGTGTAAAGGTACATTTGCATTTATTTTTTTCCACTAATAACAGAAACAATGCATGTTAAAAGAGGAAATTTTAAAATCAACTACTTTTTTAAAGTTCATATATAGACTTGTGTGCCTTGTAACAGAGAATAAAAGCTTGTGAAAGAAACAAGTTATTATCCACTTCCATTTGCCTAATATGGTGAATAAGTGTAACTGGTGAAATTACCTCAGCTTGGAAAATATCAGATTTCTTTGTTCTACTATTTCAAGCCTTAGCTTAGGTCTAATGCATAGTAATTTTGGGGGGAAATTAGAGAAAAATTCTATCTCTATCTTTAAGTAAGAAAACAGTTATCATGAAGTAATTTCTGTTAGTGTTATATCTTTTTCCTCAAATATATTACCCCTTGTCCCCCTCCTTGTTTTCAGCTCAAAAACAGTAGCTTAGGGACAAGAACAAAATCTTAGAGTAAGAAAGGAAACATTACCCTGTCTTAATAAATATAGCAGGGTACAGGAAGGAATGAGTCTAGTAGAGGCAAAATGCCATGGATATATGGTAAAGGGATTCCCAAGGATACCACAAAGAATTCCACAAGTATATGCTTCCTAAGGAAGATGACTCTGCTACATATTGAAGCATTTAATGCAATTTAATGAAAATAAGCAGATACTATATACTGAAATGCACATATGTGTTACAGATTGGAGCTTTTCATCAGTAACATAATAACTCCCCTTAGATTTCATAGCCCCTTCTCAAACAGGCAGACAGACACATGTGATAGGGGTGGAAAAAGATGGCTTTGCTTTTTTGAGATATGTCGTTGGATTAGGCTGATCAAAACAGAGGTTGTCCATTTTGTTTCTACTAGGGAATTTTTGGTCCCTTGACAAATTTAATTCACTTTCTAAAAACAGAAGAATATCTTAAGTATAGGAACTATACTTTGTGGGTCCATTAGGAAAATTGAAAAAAAAAAGAAAATTGAATATTTTCTCAGTGTACATGGGAATTGTTTTATGGAACAAATCTATTATAGATTGTCTGGATATTCACCAGACAAAAACAGATATGTAAATTATGTTTGCACACATTCTCTAAAATAAATAACTCTCCCTGATGAGTAGGTATGTTTGACCCCAGAGGCCTGTGTTGTAATTAATACTGATGGAGAAACCAGAACCAGGAATTTCTTTAGCAGATACACCATAATGCATTTCCAGCTTAGGCCTCCGGGCTCACCATCGGTGGCACTACACAGGTGCAACACTCCCTGTCTGAAAAGAACTGAGCAAGTTTAACACAATCATCTAGAGCAGGGGTCAGTAAATTGTGTCCTTTAATGGGTCAGAAAGAAAATTTTAGGACTTATAAGCCATATACTCTCTGCTCCAACTCCTTTTCTCTGCTATTATAGGCTGAAAGCATCCACAGACTATATGTAAGTGAATGGGTGCAGCTGAGTTTGAATAAAACTTTATTTAGATTCAGTCTGTCAATCCCTGATCTAGACATCACAAAGTTTTCTAGAATAAATTAAGGAGTTTCATATGAAATTGTTCACAAATCTGAGTGTGATTTTGGGTTTACATTTTTCTAGTTATCTTTTAAAAACATCTAAACTGTTGATGTAACCACGTTTAAATATTATTTGTTATTACTTGAACTAGAACCTTCAGCTTCTTCAGCATTACTGGTTGGGGCATAGACTTGGATTACTGTGATATTGAATGGTTTGCCTTGGAAACAAGCAGAGATCATTCTGTCATTTTGGAGATAGCATCCGAGTACTGCATTTTGGAATCTTCTGTTGACTACGATGGTTACTCCATTTCTTCTAAGGGATTCCTGCCCACAGTAGTAGATATAATGGTCATCTGAGTTAATCACCCATTCCAGTCCATTTTGGTTTGCTGATTCCTAGAATGTTGACGTTCACTCTTGAAATCGCCTGTTTGACCACTTCCAATTTGCCTTGATTCATGGACCTAATATTCCAGGTTCCTATGCAATATTGTTCTTTACAGCATTGGATCTTGCTTCTATCACCAGTCCCATGCACAACTGGGTGTTATTTTTGCTTTGGCTCCATCCCTTCATTCTTTCTGGAGTTATTTCTCCACTTCTCTCCAGTAGGATATTGGGTACCTACTGACCTGGGGAGTTCATCTTTCAGTGTCTTATCTTTTTGCCTTTTTATACTGTTCATGGGGTTCTCAGGCAACAATACTGAAGTGGTTTGCCACTCCCTTCTCCAGTGGACCACATTCTATCAGAAGTTGAACAGTTCTATGAAGACCTATAAGACCTTTTAGAACTAATACCCAAAAAAGATGTCCTTTTCATTATATGGGACTGGAATGCAAAAGTAGGAAGTCAAGAAACACCTGCAATAACAGGCAAATTTGGCCCTGCAGTACAGAATGAAGCAGGGAAAAGGCTAATAGAGTTCTGCCAAGAGAACACATTGGTCATAGCAAACACTCTCTTCCAACAACACAAGAGAAGACTCTAAACATCGACATCACCAGATGTCCAACACCAAAATCAGATTGATTATATTCTTTGCCGCCAAAGATGGAGAAGCTCTATATAGTCAGCAAAAACAAGACCGGGAGCTGACTGTGGCTCAGATCATGAACTCCTTACTGCCAAATGCAGACTTAAATTGAAGAAAGTGGGGAAAACCAACGAACCATTCAGGTAAGACCTAAATTAAATCCCTTATGATTATACAGTGGAAATGAGAAATAGCTTAAGGGACTAGAGCTGATTGACAGAGTGCCTGTCAATCATGACGGAGGTTCATGACATTGTACAGGAGACAGGGATCAAGACCATCCCCAAGAAAAAGAGATGCAAAAAAAAAAAATAAATAAATGGCTCTCTGAGGAGGCCTTACAAATAGCTGCGAAAAGAAGAGAAGCAAAAAGCAAAGGGAAAAAGGAAAGATATACCCATTTGAATGCACAGTTCCAAAGAATAGCAAGGAGACATAAAAAAGCCTTCCTCAGTGATCAATGCAAAGAAATAGAGGAAAACAATAGAATGGGAAAGACGAGATCTCTTCAAGAAAATTAGAGATACCAAGGGAACATTTCATGCAAAGATGGGCTCGATAAAGGACAGAAATGGTATGGGCCTAACAGAAGCAGAAGATACTAACAAGACTTGGCAAGAATACACAGAAGAATTGTACAAAAAAGATCTTCACGACCCAGATAATCACGATGGTGTGATCACTCACCTAGAGCCAGACATCCTGGAATATGAAGTAGAGTAGGCCTTAGGAAGCATCACTACAAACAAAGCTAGTGGAGGTGATGGAATTCCAGTTGAGCTATTTTAAATCCTGAAAGATGATGCTGTGAAAGTGCTGCACTCAATATGCCAGCAAATTTGGAATCTCAGCAGTGGCCACAGGACTGGAAAAGGTCAGTTTTCATTCCAATCCCAGAGAAAGGCAATGCCAAAGAATGCTCAAACTACTGTACAATTGCACTCATCTCACACACTGCTAAAGTAATGCTCAAAATTCTCCAAGCCAGGCTTCAGCAATACATGAACCATGAACTTCCAGATGTTCAAGCTGGTTTTAGAAAAGACAGAGGAACCAGAGATCAAATTGCCAACATCTGCTGGATCATCTAAAAAGCAAGAGATTTCTAGAAAAACATCTATTTCTGCTTTATTGACTATGCCAAAGCCTTTGACTGTGTGGATCACAATAAACTGTGGAAAATTCTGAAGAGATGGGAATACCAGACCACCTCACCTGCCTCTTGAGAAACCTGTATGCAGGTCAGGAAGTAAGTTAGAACTAGACATGGAACAACAGACTGGTTCCAAATAGGAAAAGGAGTATGTCAAGGCTATATATTGTCACCCTGCTTATTCAACTTATATGCCTAGTACATCATGAGAAACGCTGGTCTGCAAGAAGCACAAGCTGGAATTAAGATTGCTGGGAGAAATATCAATAACCTCAGATATGCAGATTACACCACCCTTATGGCAGAAAGTGAGGAAGAACCTAGGAGCTTTTTGATGAAAGTGAAAGAGGACAGTGAAAATGTTGGCTTAAGTTCAACATTCAGAAAACTAAGATCATGGCATCTGGTTCTACCACTTCATGGGAAATAGATGGGGAAACAGTGGATGACTTTATTTTTTGGGGCTCCAAAATTACTGCAAATGGTGAATGCAGCCATGAAATTAAAAGACGCTTACTCCTTGGAGGGAAAGTTATGACCAACCTAGATAGCATATTCAAAAGCAGAGACATTACTTTGCCAACAAAGGTCCGTCTAGTCAAGGCTATGGTTTTTCCAGTATGCATGTAAGGATGTGAGAGTTGGACTATAAAGAAAGCTGAGCACAGAAGAATTGATGCTTTTGAACTGTGGTGTTGGAGAAGAGTCTTGAGAGTCCCTTGGTCTGCAAGGAGATCCAACCAGTCCATCCTAAAGGAAATCAGTTCTGGGTGTTCATTGGAAGGACTGATGCTGAAGCTGAAACTCTAATACTTTGGCCATCTGATACAAAGAGCTAACTCATTTGAAAAGACCCTGATGCTGGGAAAGATTGAGGGAAGGAGGAGAAGGTGACGACAGAGGATGAGATGGTTGGATGGCATCACCGACTCAATGGACATGAGTTTGAGTGAACTCTGGGAGTTGGTAATGGACAGCGAGGCCTGGCGTGCTGTGGTTCATGGGGTTGCAAAGAGTTGGAGATGTCAGAGTGACTGATCTGAACTGAACTAGAAGCTTTCCTCAGAAGTCCTTTGTTGAGTTTCTTTATTTATATACATTATTGTATGCTATAAAGTTTTTTGGAAGCTGACAAAATTATCTCCAGGACAAAATAAAGGTAAAATAGGTGAGAAAATTTAATACAGGGTTATGATGGGACAGAAAATAACATTAAGTGGGATGAGATGAACAAAGGACAGGTCATGAAATTCTGTTCATGTTCTGGAAGTAGAACAAATTTATCTAAAACCCATCCAAAGACCTAATGTGAAGAAATAAACACAATTTGGTGTATGGGTCAGAGTGTTCAAGAGATGATATCTCACTAGTGCCACTGGTAATTTGATATATGAGAGAAGCTGTTCTTGTGGTCTTGAGCAGCATGGCTCAGAAAACATTAGATCCCGAAAAATCTTCAGAAAAGAAGTTTGCTAAAAGCCACAAAAAAATAAAGATGCCATTTCCTGTGGTATATATTTTCTCTACGCAAACAATCAGGCAAAAGAAGTTCCTTTTCCCAGCCTACTTAGGGAATGAGAGAGGACTGGGAGCTGAGAATCAGTCTGGGACAGCTCTGAGGATAATACTGTCCTGGGGGGTGGTAACCAAAGTAAACCCTGTAGAAAGGAATGGAAGCAGCCAAAAACCAGAATTTAGTGCTACACTGGGAACCTGGCAGAATAAAGAGAGAATCATGGTGTTTCTGTACAAGCAGAGAGGAAAGTCTACAACTTTGTTTTGTGTGTGTTAGTTGCTCAGTTGCATCCAATTCTTTCCTACCCCAAGGACTGTAGCCTGCCAGGCTCCTCAGTCCATGGGATTTTCCAGGCAAGGATACTGGAGTGGGTTGCCATTTCCTTCTCCAGGGGATCTTCCCGACCTTGGGATCGAACCAGGTCTCCTGCATTGCAGGCAGATGCTTTATCGTCTGAGCTACTGACTGGCATCCATAACTTTGTTTTACAATATAGTAAATGAATATGTAAAGCAAAGTGATAGAGACCAAAAAAAAGCAGTAGAACAGAAATAATAGCAGCAAAACTCCTTGAAGATTAGAGAAAGAACACATATTTTAAAAATCTATTAAAAAAAACCCCACAAAAACTCAGGAATTACCTTTCTAGAGCTATTTCTTTCAGAAAAGATGGTCAGTTTAGCCATAACAAGCATGGAATCGACAAAGAGGGTCAAATATAAAACAAACACATATGTAAGAAACAACAGAAAAATAAGTCACTCAAGCTTACTATTGTAAACTATGAAAATATAATTTAAAATGAAAAATTTTCTATTTGTAGATATCTTGGCTGAAACTGTACCAGTTATGTAGTGTGGGAATAAATAGGATCTACTGAAACCATATATAAGCCCCTGTGTCTGTATCCTCTGAAGTGAAAGGCATTTGCTATAGTCTCCCAGGCCTCCCTTGAGTCTCAAAAGGCTGACTCGAGAGTTAATGATTGGGAAATGTGAAGATATAGAAACAAAGAACAGCTGTCAGGCTGGGAAACTGGTGTCACTGAAGACCGTAAATCCACCGCACAGCAGAAGCACCGAACTCCCAGTTCCCTGAAAGATATAGATAAAGGCCTGCCACACATTCTTAAGTTGTTTCTAGAGGAAGCAGAACCCCTCCAGATGAAAACTGCTGGCCACAAGAACACAGGCCAGAGACTGGTTAAACACAGAAGGTTGATGATGCTTGAAACTGCACCTTGATGCCAACCAGTCTGAGAACTGTCCACCGGCTGATCGTGCATCTGGGAGCCCCCTCCATCACACTATAAAATCGCTTCTCTGAAAGCCATCAGGGAGTTCGGGTCTTCTGAGCATGAGCTACCTGCTCCAACTTGGTTTCCTTGGTTTCCAGCACAACTTTCCTTCACCACAACCCAGGGTCAGTAGATGGCCTTACTGCACATGGGCTAGTAGGCCAAAATTAGTTTGGGTCTCATTCTTAGGGGAGAAATTTTATTTTACATTTATAATTTAAACAAAACCTTGGTAGAAGAGTGATGCTGCATCTGCATCACAGAAATATTGAGCAGCTTTCCTAAGGCCTCATAGCCAGCCAGCCTCACTGCTCATCTTCCAGGCTGGTTGTGTAGTGTGCCCACTCCCCCCACCCCCACCAGAGTTCCCTTCCAGTCCTGACGCAGCACTGTAGAAAGGAGCTCCAGGACTAGAGGGCAACTGCTTAAGTTTGGGTCCTGATCAGTGGGTTCATCTGGGTGGGACCTCAGGCCTGCTTCTTTACTCTGTACTTGGACTCCACACTTCTAAAATGCAGATAATAAAACCTGTCTCACAGGAAGAGAGTGAGGATAAAATGAGATAATACATGTTAAGCTCTTGATTGGAGCCTGCAGGCCATATACCCAGATATGGAAAGTCGCAGGACTGAGTGACAAGCACATCGTAAGTACTCAAAAAGAAATTAATACAAATCCATACAAAACAAATATGGACATGTTTTAAATAAGATTTGCTGGCTACATGTAGCATTGTCAGAGTACATCTACCAAAAAAAAAAAAAAAAGTAAGAAATATCTCCATTCCACCAAAAAATAGCTAAACAGATTTTAAAAAACATTTTTACATATATATTTTACATATTTTTCTTATCATTAGAATTCTTTATTTTTACTTTAATCATCATATTCTTGGAGAAGGAAGTGGCAACCCACTCCAGTATTTTTGCCTTGAAAATCCCATGGATGGAGGAGCCTGGTAGGCTACAGTCCATGGGGTTGCAAAGAGTAGGACATGACTGAGAAACTTCACTTTTATCATATTCTAGACCATGAAGAATTGAGTTGTGTACTCAGTCCTGTATGATTCCTTGTGACCTCATGGACTGTAGTCTTCCAGGCTCCTTCGACCAGGTGATTTTTCCAGGCAAGAATACTGGAATGGGTTGCCATTTTCTTCTCCAGAGGATCTTCCCGACCCAGAGATAGAACCAGAGTCTTTTGTGTCTCCTGCATTAGCAGCAGATTCTTTACAAACTGTGCCACCTGGGAAGCCCAATTTCTCATACTATGTTTTACTATGTCTAGCAAAAGCTTCACATTCAAAT
This sequence comes from Bubalus kerabau, assembly GCF_029407905.1. Lineage (NCBI taxonomy): Eukaryota > Metazoa > Chordata > Mammalia > Artiodactyla > Bovidae > Bubalus > Bubalus kerabau. The sequence goes on along the minus strand of NC_073639.1, from coordinate 36,153,002 downwards.
GCTCTTATTTAATTGGCAACTAACATTCCTTTCAATAAATTATATAATACTTTATAATTTACAAAATACAGTTAGAATCCACAGTTGCTTTCCCTTTCATGAGCACTCTCAGCTCCTGTTCCACACTGTGGCCATACAAACTTTGTTAGAAAACCAACAATCCAACCACAGTGCTTATGTCAGGTAATGTGGATTTTATGAAAGATTTCAGGGAGAGATGTTCACTTTAAAGTAATTAAAAATTAAAGAATGCCTTAAAAGGATTCTCCAAATCCCTCCCACTTTTCAGAGTCTCACCTTAGCATAAATAATCTACTCAGGAAAACACAATCCTGAAATCCTAATTTCTTAAGGGTGATTCCTTAGAAAACAACTCAGCCAAAAGAAAAAGTTGAATCCCTTGTTTTCCTGCCTGTCCCCATCCTGAAAGAAGAAACCTACTCCAGTGAAATCACCTTTGTCAGAAATAATGTTGTGCTTATGGGCTTCCATGGTGGCTCAGATGGTAAAGAACCTGCTGAAATGCAGGAGGCCTAGGTTAGATCCCTGGGTTGAGAAGATCCCTTGGAACAGGGACTGGCTACCCACTCCAGTATTCTTGCCTGGAGAATTCTATGGACAGAGGAGTCTGGTGTTCCACAGTCTATGGAGTCACAAAAAGTCAGACATGACTGAGCAACTAACACTTATTTTCACTTATATTGTTGTATTATGGGGACACTTGAAGCTACACCCACAGCATCCTACTTGCCTGCTTTGACCACACTGCTATTTCCCTCTACCTGAGTGCTCTTCCATAAAGCAGCATCAGAGTGGGGCATGGGGGCCCCCACAGCACCTGGGCAATCTGTGCCCTCACCCTGCAGCCACCAGCACAAGCAGTGGCAATAGGTCAAATAAGAGATATTCAGAGATGATTCCAGTTTAAGTGTCTTTCTTAATCAAGTTGCTTTGCTATTTACATAATAGAAGGATAAATAGTTCTGTGGTATATTTTTTTTCTCCTGAAAAATGCATAGCTGATTTAATGTATATTCATGTTTCATTATCTATTCTATGACATGTCATCTATTTTGGCATGTCAAAAATATACATATACATATTTTTCCCTCTCCACCTCCTTTTTGGCTATTTGACTGTTATTCTGTGATCTCGGTACAAGAAGGGAGATATTATGATCTTAGTTTCTTAATGCTTTGTTGTTGTCTCATCATTTTTTTCTTTTTTCTATCTAGAAATTACCTCTTCTTCTCTAAATATTTGCTGAAATACACAATCCTTTCTGAACCCTTTCTTTCTCTGTCTGAGTTAATCACTGTGGCCACACAAAGACTTTTTGATCTCTGTCTCTTCATTGATCACTGTCTCTTCAGAACTGCTTGCTCTACATGTGAAACCCTTATTATTCTAATATGAAGATCCTTCTCCTCAACCCTTACAGAAGTTTCATATTCCTGTTGCTTAGAAAAGGTATTTGCCTCATAGAACATGACTTATGTTAATTGAATATACTGAAGCTGATGAGACCCATTACTAGTTTGATTTTTTTTAAATGTCTTTTGTTAAAGAGCTGTTTTTCAATTGATTTCTCATCAGCAGAACAAAAAAAAAATGTATTTTATATAGATGGGCAGAAGTGTACAAAGCTCCCTATTTGACTGGGCAAAAGTTTCATGAGCAAATATTTTTAATAAAGGCAAAGCAAAAGAATGTTTTCAAATTTGCTATGATGATGCTAAGAAATGACTTACCAGTTGTTTCCTACCAGTATGGGTCTTAGTTGTTTATATTGTGCAGTGAGGGTAGGTTATAAAAATTTTTGTCTTACTTTTCTCCTCAAAACTTGCTTTGAGAACCCCACGTGTGTGTGTGTTTGGATGTTGGTGTGTGGGTGTTAATCTGTTTTAGAGAGACAAAGAAGGGAAGAGAAAGAGGTGTTTAGGACAAACTTAAATCTTGCTTCAGTGATCACATTGTAGAGGACACTAAATGATGACCAGTGGCAATTATAAATATGAGTATAAACCCATGAACACACCAGTCATGGACATCTTGTAGTACAACAGGACAGCATCATGACTTTACTGTGATCCGTGGAATTCAACATGCTCTCCTTGTGGCTCAGCTGGTAAAGTACTCCCCTGCAGTGTGGGAGACCTGAGTTCGATCCCTGGATTGGGAAGATCCTCTGGGAAAGGGAAAAGCTACCCACTCCAGTAATCTGGCCTGGAGAATTCCATGGACTGTATAGCCCCTGGGGTGACAAAAAGTTGGACATGACTGACTGCCTTTCACTTTCATTTTCATGGAATTTCACTTTCATGAAATTCACTGTCATGAAATGTATAAATCCATCATTGATTACTATTTCTGTTTCACATATATACGGACAGAGTATACCATTTGTTATGGAAATTTAGATTAAATGCTCTCAGTTCAGTTCAGTTGCTCAGTTGTGTCCAACTCTTTGCAACCCCATAAATCACAGCACGCCAGGCCTCCCTGTCCATCACCAATTCCCGGAGTCCACCCAAACCCATGTCCATTGAGTCAATGATGCCATCCAACCATCTCATCCTCTGTAGTTCCCTTCTCCTCCTGCCCTCAACCTTTCCCAGCATCAGGGTCTTTTCAAATGAGTCAGCTCTTCACATTAGGTGGCCAAAGTATTGTAGTTTCAGCTTCAACATCAGTCCTAAACACTCAGGACTGATCTCCTTTAGGATGGACTGGTTGGATCTCCTTGCAGTCCAAGGGACTCTCAGGAGTCTTGTCCAACACCACAGTTCAAAAGCATCAATTCTTCTGTGCTCAGCTTTCTTTATAGTCAAACTCTCACATCCACACATGACCACTGGAAAAACCATAGCTTTGACCAGATGGACCTTTGTTGACAAAGTAATGTCTCTGCTTTTTAATCTGCTGTCTAGTTTGGTCATAACTTTCCTTCCAAGGAGTAAGTGTCTTTTAATTTCATGGCTGCAATCACCATCTGCAGTAATTTTGGAGCCCAGAAAAATAAAATCTCTCACTGTTTACATTGTTTCCCCATCTATTTCCCATGAAGGGATGGGACTGGATGCCATGATCTTAGTTTTCTGAATGTTGAGCTTTAAGCCAACTTTTTCACTCTCCTCTTTCACTTTCATCAAGAGGCTTTTTAGTTCCTCTTCACTTTCTGCAATAAGGCTGGTGTCATCTGCATATCTGAGGTTATTGATATTTCTCCCGGCAATCTGGATTCCAGCTTGTGCTTCCTCCAGCCCAGCGTTTCTCATGATGTACTCTGCATATAAATTAAATAAGCAGGGTGACAATATACAGGCTTGACGTACTCCTTTTCCTATTTGGAATCATTAAATGCTCTAAACTGTGGCAAAATAATTCAGGAATATATCAATTAATTTTTCCCAATATAATTTTATTTACAAGAGCAGACTTCTGTTTTGTAAAACCAGTCTTTCAAAAGAGCTTCAAATCTGTTGAAAAATATTCTGTTTTATAACTATCAATATTTCTGTAACTTTCAATAAATTGTTGGGTATGTTTGTTTCATTTCCAAAAGTGTTAGATGGACATGAACATTATGTCTTAGTAATAATATTGACACTAATTCAGTTATTTTTCTAAAATTACCTGGAATTTAAATCCAGAGCCCTTAACTTTCCTGGAGATTTTTTTTTTTTTTTTTTTAATATATTGAGGTCTTCTGTTATGTTCATGGATGAGAGCATGAGTCTCTCACTACTCTATGAGATTTCCTCCAAAATACTGGCATTGTGGTATAGTCTTGTGACAGTTTTGCAACAGATTTTGGGGGTCCAGTGGTGCCTGCCTTTGCTCTTTGGAATGGAGAATTGCTGATCCATTCAGGGCTTGAGGTGCCTGGAGGACTCTAGTATGTTCATCACTGGAGTCGCTAATCATACTCTAGGCCAGCCTTCTGCTCCAAGTGTCTGAAACCCTTTAACAGTGCCTCAAGCAACCACTAGCTCCCACAGTTCAGTGGCAGGTCCTCTGTGCAAAATTTATCATCTTCCTTACCCCTACCTCATGAAAGTTAGGCATACAATCACCCGCTCTTCCCAAATCTACTGTCAATTACCTAGGCTACCATGAATTTCTCTGACTTGCTTCCTTCAATCTCTCTGTCTCTCTTTGCCCAAGCTTTTCTCACACTGTATTAAGTCCTAGGGTCTTACTTTCAGCTTTGTTTGAATTTATTCATCACTGTGCTACCTCCCCTCCTGTTGCCCAGATGTAACTTGTTTGTTGGGCTTCCCAGGTGGCTAAGTGATAAAGAATTGGCATTGGCAGGTGGAATGGGTTTAATCCCTGGGTCAAGAAGATGAGGGTTTGATCCCTGGGATGGGACGATCCCCTGGAGGAGGAAATGGCAACCCACTCCAGTATTCTTGCCTGGAGAATCCCATGGACAGAGGAGCCTGATGGGCTACAATCCATGGGGTTGCAAAGGGTCAGATATAACTAAGCACATTTGTAACAATTAATACAGAGGAGCATGGCATTAAAAAAATCCCAAGTATCTAATTATAACTGAACAGATTGTAGTAAATTATTCCAGAAATATGATGAAATGTTTGTATTGATTTGATAGAGAACCTAAAGTTATTTTCTGAAGGGATAAAATCAAATTTAGAAGTTGCACATTGCGGTTTTGTTAGCTTGATTTTGTTTTGTTTTGTTTTTTTACAAGTATTTCTTCAACTCAGGCATCTGCACAGAATATTCTTCACTCTTGAGATCCATCATCACTGTCCTAACCATGACTGTAAACAAGAGGACAAAGAAAAGGGAGAAAGTCTTTCCCTTTGTTTACACTGCTTGCTTTATATGAGGCATATCTTTTAATATCATATTTTGTTTACTGAAAGTTAGTGATTATAGAATAGCATGAAGAGGCTTATTATTATCCGAGAGATAAAATTATATGAAAATGTTGAGTTTCTTCTAAATTCAGACTTTATAATCAAGCTGAGGAGGGAAAAAAGCTCCTTCTGGAGATCAAGTTTTTGGCAACACTTTTGGATGGAACTAGTGGTTGCAATACTGGAAAGCTACTGAACGAGAAATAACATCACAGAGTTTTCAGCCCAGTGCCAGCTTGTGCCAAACTCATTTTCTTCATAAATATTTATGAGTGGTCTCTGCCATCTCATTAGAATTGAATTCAGAGATAACAGGTGCAGGCAACGGTTGCTCAAGCTAGGCCAACTAACTTTATAAAAGTGTTCCAAGTTTTACACTTAGAAGGATTTGTCACACAGGATAGTCTCTGTGACTTCTTTGATTTATTCATTCTATGTTTTAAAATGTCAGTTGGGCACTTCTAAAAGCGAGTGACTTACTTCCAGAGAGCCAGAGTTGAGCTTGAACAGCAGATGCTATATGAGAGATTTTTCGAATAATCACTTAATTACATTCCTGAAGACTGTAATGAGAGATGTGTATGTGACCGTGAGATCTGCCACATGGCCTCACACAGAGTCTTAAGTAAGGCACTCTGAGACATGAAGTATGAGTAGGAGTTTACCAGGCCAAGTGAAGTGGGAGGGGGAAGCAAGGGGACCACTCCAGAGAGCTTGAGATGCCTGGATGAACGATTTGAAGCAGGATAGCACTTGGTTCCTTCAGAAGAAAGACAGAAGATACACATGACAGGGGTATGGTAAGCCAGGAAGGCAGCAGGGCAAGATGAGACTAACAAGACCATCAGAGGTGAGATCTTAAAAGAATTTTATAGGCTCTGTTCAAAGATGATTCATTCATCCACTGCATTCAGCAAATATCCACTGAAGGCTCAATCTGTGCCAGGCACTGTACTAAGAGCTGAGAAGATGGCAGTGATTAAAAGAGAAAGAAATACCCTACTCTCACACTGCAAATACCAACTGAGAGACAGAACATTTTTAAAATGAGCAAATAGACAGTAAATAAAATGAGAAAGATATCTAAGATGGCAGAGTAGAAAAACATGCACTCATCTTCTACAAGAACACCAAAATTGCAACTAGCAGCTTACAGGAGAATATTGGATCCCACCAAGAAAAGATGCCCCACATACAAGGGCAAAGGAGAAGCCCCAACAAGAAGGCAGGAGGGACACAATCACATTTAGAATAAAACCCCACACCTGCCAGAGATCCTCTGAGGGCACAAACAAAATCTTATGCACAGCAGGATCTAGGGAAAGGAGTAGTAACTCCACAAGAGACTAAGCCAGACCTGCCTTTGAGTGTTTAAGTGTCTCCCGTGGAGGTACAGGTCAGCAATGACCTGCTGCGGGGACAGGCGGTCTGGCTGCAGCAGACCTGGGAGGCATGGTGTGTGGCATTAGTCCTCTAGGAGGAGGTCACCATTAGCCCTACCATAGAGCCTGTCAGCAGATGACCCACAAACAGGAAAACAATTATACCAAAGAAATTCTTGCGCTGTTGCAAAAGTTCTAGTGCCCACAGTAGATTCCCCAACCAGGGGATCCGGCAAAGCGACTGAGAACCTCCAGGGAATCTGACTTTGAAGCCCAGTGGGATTTGATTACAGAACTTCTACCGGACTGGGGATACAGACTCTTGGAGGGCACAAACAAAACCTTGTACACACCAGGGGCCAGGAGAAAGGAGCAGTAACCCCACAAGAGACCGAGTCAGACTTGCTTGTGAGTGTTCCAGAGTCCCTGGGTCCACAGTGGCCTGCTGCAAGGTCAGGGGCACTGACTACAAAAGTCTTGGGAGTTCTGTATAAGTTCTTTTGAAGCAAGTTGCCATTACCACCATTACCCCTACCATAGTGTGGCTTCAGGCCAAAGTACAGGGAGGCAACACAACCCCACCCATCAGTAGAAAATTGGATTAAAGATTTACTGAGCATGGCCTCACCCACCAGAACAAGACCCAGTTTTCTCCATAGTCAGTCCCTCCCATCAGGAAGCCTCCATAAGCCTCTTATCCTTATCCATCAGAGGGCAGACAGAATGAAAACCACAATCACAGAAAACTAACCACACTGATCACATGGATCACAGCCTTATCTAACACATGTATACCTGTGGCAGATTCATGTTGATATATGGCAAAACCAATACAATATTGTAAAGTTAAAAAATAAAATAAAATAAAATAAAAAAAAGAAACTCTGAGCCATGCCTTGGAGGGATACCTAAGGTGGACAGGTCATCGTAAAGAGTTCTGACAAAATGAGGCTCACTGGAGAAGGGAATGGCAAACCACTTCAGCATTCTTTCCTTGAGAATCCTATGAACAGTATGAAAAGGTAAAAAGATATGACACTGAAAGATTAACTCCCCAGGTCAGTAGGTGCCCAATATGCTACTAGAGAAGAGCAGAGAAATAGCTCCAGAAGGACTGAAGAGGCTGAGTCATAGCAAAACAACACACAATTTTGGATGTGACTGGTGATAGAAGTACAGTCCAAAGCTGTAAAGAACAATATTGCATAGGAACTTGGCATGTTAGGTCCATGAATGAGGTAAATTGAAAGTGGTCAAACAGGAGATGGCAAGAGTGAACATTGATGTTTTAGGTTTAGGCATCAGTGAACTAAAATGGACAGGAATGGGTGAATTTAATTCAGATGACCATTATATCTACTACTGTGGGCAAGAATCCCTTAGAAGAAATGAAGTAGCCCTCATAGTCAACAAAAGAATCTGAAACGCAGCTCTTGGGTGCAATCTCAAAAACGACAGAATGATCTCTATTCATTTCCAAGGCAAACCATTCAATAGCAAAGTAATCCAAGTCTATGCCACAACCATTAATGCTAAAGAAGTTGAAGCTGAATAGGTCTTTGAAGACCTGCAAACCTTCTAGAACTAACACCAAAAAAAGATGTCCTTTTCATCATGGGGACTGGAATGCAAAAGTAGGAAGTCAAGAGATACATGGAATTACAGGCAAGATTGGCCTTGGAGTACAAAATGAAGCAGGGCAAAGGCTAATAGAATTTTGCCAAAAGAACCCACTGGTCATAGCAAAAACATTCTCCCTACAACACAAGAGAAGACTCCACACAGTAACATCACTAGATGGTCAATACCAAAATCAGATTAATTATATTCTTTGCAGCCGAAGATGGAGAACTCTAAACAGTCAGCCAAAATAAGACTGTGAGCTGACTAGGGATCAGATCATGAACTCCTTATTGCAGAATTCAGATTTAAATTGAAGAAAGTAGGAAAAACCACTAGGTCATTCAGGTATGACCTAATACAAATACCTTATGATTATATGGTAGAAGTGACAAATAGATTTAAAGGATTAGATCTGATAGACAGAGTGCCTGAAGAACTATGGGTGGAGGTTCATCACATTGTACAAGAGGTGGTGATCAAAACCATCCCAAGAAAAAGAAATGCAAAAAGGCAAAATGGTTGTCTGAGGAGACTTTACAAATAGCTGAGAAAAGAAGAGAAGCTAAAGGCAAAGGAGAAAAGGAAAGATAAACCCATTTGAATGCAGAGTTGCAAAGAACAGCAAGGAGAAATAAGAAAGACTTCCTCAGTGATCAATGCAAAGAAATAGAGGAAAAGAAAAGAATGGGAAATACTAGAGATCTCTTCAGGGAAATTAGAGATACCAAGGGAACATTTCATGCAAAGATGGGCACAATAAAGGACAGAAATAGTATGGACCTAAAAGAAGCAGAAGATATTATGAAGAGGTGGCAAGAATACACAGAACTATACAAAAAACATCTTCATGACCCAGATAACTGTGATGGTGTGACTACTCACCTAGCTTCAGACATCCTGGAATGTGAAGTCAAGTGGGCCTTAGGAAGCATCACTACAAATAAAGCTAGCGTAGGTGATTGAATTCCAGTTGAGCTATTTCAAAACCTAACAGATGATGCTGTTAAGGTGCTGTACTCAATAGACCAGCAAATTAGGAAAACTCAGCAGTAGCCACAGGACAGGAAAAGGTCAGTTTTCATTCCAATCCCAAAGAAGGGCAATGCCAAAGAATGTTCAAACTACCGCATAATTGCACTCATCTCACATGCTAGCAAAGTAATACTCAAAATTCTCCAAGCTAGGCTTCAACAGTACATGAACTGAGAACTCCCAGATGTTCAAGCTGGATTTAGAAAGGCAGAGGAACCAGAGATCAAATTGCCAGCATCTGTTGGATCATAAAAAAAGCAAGGGAGTTCCAGATAAACCTCTTCTTAAAACCTTTGACTTCTGTAAAACCTTTGAATGTGTGGATCAGAAAAAACTTTGAAACATTCTTAAAGAGACTGGAACACCATACCACCTCACCTGCCTCCTGAGAAACCTGTATGCAGGTCAAGAAGCAACAGTTAGAACTGGACATGGAACAACAGACTGGTTCCAAATTGGGAAAGGAGTATGTCAAGGCTGTATATTGTCACTCTGCTTATTTAACTTCTATGCAGAGTACTCATGCGAAATGCCAGGCTGGATGAAGCACAAGCTGGAATCAAGATTGCCAGGAGAAATATCAATAACCTCAGATATGCAGATGACACCAACCTTATGTCAGAAACTGAAGAAGAACTAAAGAGCCTCTTGATGAAAGTGAAAGAGGAGAGTGAAAAAGTTGGCTTAAAGCTCAACACTCAGAAAACTAAGATCATGACATCCAGCCCCACCACTTCATGGCAAATAGATGGGGAAACAATGGAAACAGTGAGAGACTTTATGTTTTGGGGGTTCCAAAATTACTGCAGATGGTGACTTCAGCCATGAAATTAAAAGATACTTGCTCCTTGGAAGAAAAACAATGACAAACATAGACAGCATATTAAAAAGCAGAGGCATTACTTTGCTGACAAAGGTCCATAAAATCAAAGCAATGGTTTTTCCAGTAGTCATGTATGGATGTGAGAGTTTGACTATAAAGAAGCTGATTGACAAAGAATTGATAGTTTTGAACTGTGATGTTGGAGAAGACTCTTGAGAGTCCCTTGAACTGCAAGGAGAGCAAACCAGTCAATCCTAAAGGAAATCAGTCCTGAATATTCATTGGAAGGACTGATGCTGAAGCTGAAGTTCCAATACTTTGGCCACCTGATGCAAAGAGCTGACTCATTTGAAAAGACCTCAATTCTGGGAAGGATTAAAGGTGGGAGGAAAAGGGGAGAACAGAGAATGAGATGGTTGGATGGCATCAGTGACTCAATGGACATGAGTTTGTGCAAGCTCCTAGTGATGATGAAGGACTGGGTAGCCTGTCCTGATGCAGTCCACAAAGCATCAGACATAACTGAGGGGCTGCAAAACAACAAATAGAAAGCAGGTGAATATATGCTATGAGTAAAAATAAAATGGGCTTCCTTGATGGCTCAGATGGTAAAGAATATAACTGCAAAGTGGAAGACCCGGGTTTGATCCCAGGGTTGGGAGGATCCCCTGAAGAAGGGAATGGCTAGAATGGCTACCCACTGCAATATTTATTGTTGAACAATTCCATGGACAGAAGAGCCTGGTTGGCTATAGTCCATGGGTCACAGAAGCGGACACAACTGAGGGACTAACACAAAAATAAAATAAGGTAATGAGGATAGGCAATAATTAGCAGGGTGGGGTGGTGGGGGCATTGCTATTTCACTGAGTTTCTCAAGGAAAACTTCATTATGAGGGACACAAGCAGATAATTGAAGGACCTGTGTGTCTCTGTGTTAGTCGCTCAATCATATCCGACTCAATGGGACACCATGGACTGTAGCTTGCCAGGCTCCTTTGTCCATGGGATTCTCCAGGCAAGAATACTGGAGTGGGTTGCCATGCCCTCTTCTAGGGGTCTTCCCAACCCAGGGATCAAACTCTGGTCTCCCTCATTGCAGGCAGATTCTTTACCGTCTGAGCCACCAGGGAGATATGAGTAAAGCAGATACCTGGGAAAAGGATATATCATTAAGTAGGAGTCTTTAATGTAGATTTCCCCCTAGAACTCAGGTAGCCCATGAACTTGGTTTAGAAAAAAAAATTAAAATGCTATTCTCATTAACCTCTAACTGAAAATTAGTACTTCTTTCGATTATAATTTTTATCAGGATTCCAGAAGAGTCATAATATCAACTGCAATTTTGTTACTCTTAACAGTTTACAAATACTTGTACTTACATCAGTGTTCAGACATTATGAAAAACATTTACAGTCACCAGTAGTTTTAAATTATGTTTATTGTTAGATGTGGGGCTAGCTCTTGTTATTTGATGAATTTATAATAAAGCATATATATGAGTATAAAAACATTTAGTTGAAAGATATTTTTAAAGTGTGTTTCAATATAATTGGTTGCACTTGCACTGCTGTGAATTAGAATGTGGAATGCTTTACTTGACTGCCAGACTAAAAGAGAGAGCCCATGGCGAGGGAGAAGTTAAGGGTTCTGGTGTTAGAGAGAATGGGGTTGGGGGGGCAGGTTAAGAGCCCTCTTCTGGGAGTGTTGAGTTCTTGATATGTTCAAGGGCTGCTCAGAAGTCAGTGAGGAAGAAGCAGAAGGATCAAGTGCCAGGAGTGATGGGAAAAGAGATCAGGGAGGCAGAGGCCCAAATCAGAAGATCATTGTGCACATAGAGAAAAGTGCACAATGAGAAATCATTTAAGGGTTTAAGTTAAGGAGTAAAATTAAGAAAATTCAGAAAGCCTAATGATAAAAATTAATTAATCAATTAAAAACTAATTAATACCCCGAAAATTCTGCCTAACTGGGATAATAGCCTTGCTCCCGATGAGAGTCATGATAATACATCGTTTTCCTCCAAAGCATTTTGCTTGTTAAATCAAATGTTTCAGGGTCAGGGCTGTGCTGTACTTTAACAGTAGAAAATTAAACCATGTGAATTAGAATACTATCTAGAAACAATTTCCTTCCCTGCTTTCAATTATCTACATGCTGAGCTTTCTAAATCTGCATGTTTTTTTCTTTTTTTCCCCAATAAATTCGCCTCCTTTCCTTTTGTCTTAGTTTACTTTACATCTGCAATATCCAAGTTTCCAGGGGTAAGACTTGAAGTTAACTAGAAGCATTTATTGTCTTGTGTACAAGGAAAGAAAGCAGATGTGGTTTTATCAGCTCTGCCATTGTGTGATTTTTAACGACATATTTGCTTGGCCAGGCCTGCCCATACTTCATAGTGTTGCTCTGTTAAGCCTCATCCTCCCAGCTCCACATTCCTACTGAGCTACTTATTGCCCACTGTGTGGATTCTAATGGATGTTTATTTCTCATGACATGTGAAAAATATATACCAGACCATCATCATTCTAATTCTTAATCACACAACTCTCCAGTTTCATTCTTTAGTACACTTACCAAGTGTCTATTTACCAGCCTATTTCCTTCCTCCAGACAGGAAGATACTAGTTTTTAACTGTATAATTTTAAATAACTAAATCTAACATTCTTTCTGCTACTCTCCCAATAAAATATTTGTCCTCTTAGATCTTCCTTAGATTCAAGATTCGAAGAATCTCTTTAGGACATTTTAGATTTTCTTTCTCTCTATAAAGTCTTTGGTTTTCTATCTTTTTCACTTTACTTTCTTGATACTTTTTTTTTATTAGATGACTATTAGAACTGTTTACTGAATGCTTTTTTTTAAAGACAGGAAAGCACTTTTAAATGGAGATACATAAAGGAATTATAATGATTTGCCAGGAGACATTACTCAAGTTTTCTCTTGGCAGCTAAGAATTTTGAATGGACTTCATAAAACTGAAACACCAGCTTGGGCAACACAGACTTGGCCAAAATAATTGCTCAATGATTGTTTTTGTTCATTCAGTTATCAAATATTTCAGTCTTCACTAATATCAGGCATTGCAACAGATATTTTGAGACATAGATATGACCATGGTTGGCATGATTTCATGCCTTCATGGAGCTTGCAATAAAAATGGGAAAGGAAGGAGTTAACAAAAATTATAAATGATATACTCAATTGTTATAAATTTTCAAAACTATCATGATCAATAATGTGGTAGCTGCTGCTGCTGCTGCTGCTAAGTCACATCAGTTGTGTACAACTCTGTGCAACCCCATGGACTGTAGCCCACCAGGATCCTCTGAACATGGGATTCTCTAGGAAGGAATACTGGAGTGGGTTGCCATTTCCTTCTCCAGAGGATCTTCCTGACTCAGGAAGATCGAGCCCAGGTCCCCTACATTGCAGGCAGATTCTTTACCATCTGAGGTACAGGGAAGTTCCTAGAAAACACTGATGGACATTTTAACAGGAAGAGTTGATGAATCTGTGATGCATGAAAAGATGTTTACTTTTTACCAGGTCTCAGTTGAATCTGGCTTCTTGTACAGAGATCTGATGTAGGTGTGGGCCTGTGACTTTGCTCTGGGTTAAGGCTAAATGCAGTCTTGAGGGTGCTGCAGGCACTTGACCTGTACAATAATAACATGTCTGTAATGCCAACCTGAAAAGGCTGGAGAGCCATGTGATCTATGACAGTCCTGGGCCCTAGAAATTAAGCTCTATCAATGTAAAACTCAGATATGGAGGTTCCTAAAAAAAAGTGAAAAAGTTTAATTTATTATTTCAAGTTTTCTCCCTACTATAAATTGTGATTAGTCATTTAGGAATGGAAATGAAAGGATGGACAGAAAGTAGAGAGTAAACCAATGTCAATGACTGCTTTGGGGGAGCCTCTGAGTCATCTAAGTGTCTAATGAAAAGCAAATTTTCTGATGGGAAAGATAGAATAAAAATAAGCTCAATGCTCTCTCTGCTGATTCACACTAAATATTAGTTTCTGCCTTACATGAAGAAAGAGAGAATGGAACAAACCAATGTACTACCTGTCTTGTGGGTAGGCAAGATAAATAAGCAAAACGTTGACTGAGGGTTTAAAACTTAGGCAGGAATACAATTCTAATAAAATAGTGTCTCTTCAACACTTCTTTATGTGTCTTATTCATTGTAATATCTACATCTCTTTCTTTCACTTTCTTTTAAGATTAAAGCATTAGAAAGTATTAAGAGCTGACTGAACAGAGACATATGAGAAATGTTCTAGATGCCAGTAAAATCCCAAGCTACTGGTACCTATAACTGACTGCTCAAAGAATAAATGAAAAACTGCTATGGATAAGTCTGCAAATCTGGGACAAATACTTGAAGCTTTAAGTAGCAGGGTAGGGACTATGAATACTCTATGAGTAAAGCTGGTGAGACTAAAAGGTACCTTGGTATGCATATAGTTGCATAATCAACCCACATTGATTTAATGTTAAGTTATCTGGGAAATAAAGGATGGATGAAGGCAAGAATAATAATGATAGATTAATTAAATCCCAGCTCTTTTTGTAGCATTCTATACCTTGATGGGTGCATGTACATGCATATTTCCATGTGACTTTTTGGATATATAATATCCAGATGATATTTTGATATAAATTAGACTATCAGTTCAGTTCAGTCACTCAGTCACATCCAACTTTGTGACCACATGGACTGTAGCATGCCAGGCCTCACTGTCCATCATCAACTCCCAGAGTTTTCTCAAACTCATGTCTATAGAGTTGGTGATGCCATCCAACCATCTCATCCTCTGTCGTCCCCTTCTCCCACCTTCAATCCTTCCCATCCTCAGGGTCTTTGCAAACGATTCAGTTCTTCGCATCAGGTGGCCAAAGTATTGGAGTTTCAGCTTCAGCATCAGTCCTTCCAATGGATATTCAGAACTGATTTCATTTAGGATGGATTTGTAGGATCTCCTTGCAGTCCAAGGGACTCTCAAGAGTCTTCTCCAATGCCACAGTTCAAAAGCATCAATTCTTTGGTGCTGAGCTTTCTTTATAGTCCAACTCTCACATCCATACATGACTACTGGAAAAACCATAGCCTTGACTAGACGGACCTTTGTTGGCAAAGTAATGTCTCTGCTTTTTAATATACTGTCTAAGTTGGTCATAACTTTTCTTCCAAGAAGCAAGAATCTTTTAATTTCATGGTTCAATCACCATGTGCAGTGATTTTGGAGCCCCCCAAAATAAAGTCTGACACTGTTTCCATTGTTTCCCCATCTATTCGCCATGAAGTGATGGGACCAGATGCCATGATCTTCATTTTCTGAATGTTGAGTTTTAAGCCAACTTTTTCACTCTCCTCTTTCACTTTCCTCAAGAAGCTGTTTAGCTCCTCTTCACCTTCTGCCATAAGGCTGGAATCATCTGCATATCTGAGGTTATTGATATTTCTCCCAGCAATCTTGATTCCAGCTTGTGCTTCATCCAGCCCAGCATTTCTCATGATGTACTTTGCACATAAGTTAAATAAGCAGGGTGACAATATACAGTCTTAATGTACTCCTTTCCCTATTTGGAACCAGACTGTTATTCCATGTCCAGTTCTAACTGTTACTTCCTGACTTGCATACAGATTTCTCAAGAGACAGGTCAGGTGGTCTGGTATTTTCATCTCTTGAAGAATTTTCCACAGTTTGTTTTGTTCCACATCTTGAAGTACAGAATGAAGCAGGGCAAAGGCTAATAGAGTTTTGCCAAGAGAATGCACTGGTCATAGCAAACACTTTCTTCCAAAAACAGAAGAGAAGACTCTACACATGGGCATCACCAGATGGCCAATACCGAAATCAGATTGATTATATTCTTTGAAGCCAAAAACGGAGAAGCTGTATATAGTCAGCAAAAACAAGACTGGAAGCTGACTGTGGCTCAATCATGAACTCCTTATTGCAAAATTCAGACTTAAATTGAAGAAAGTAAGGAAAACCACTAGGCCATTCAGGTATGACCTAAATCAAATCCCTAGGATCATACAGTGGAAGTGACAAAACAGATTCAAGGGGTTAGATCTGATAGAGTGCCTGAAGAACTATAGATGGAGGTTCGTGACATTGTACAGGAGGCAGGGATCAAGATCATCATCAAGGGATCATCTCCAAGAAAAAGGAATGCAAAAAGGCAAACTGGTTGTCTGAGTAGGCCTTACAAATAGCTGTGAAAAGAAGAGAAGCGAAAGGCAAAGGAGAAAAGGAAAGATATACTCATTTGAATGCAAAGTTCCAAAGAATAGCAAGGAGAGATAAGAAAGCCTTCCTCAGTGATCAATGCAAAGAAATAGAGGAAAACAACAGAATGGGAAAGACTAGAGATCTCTTCAAGAAAATTAGAGATACCAAGGGAACATTTCATGCAAAGATGGGCTTGATAAAGGTCAGAAATGGTATGGACCTAAAAGAAGCATGAGATATTAAGAAGAGGTGGCAAGAATACACAGAAGAACTGTCCAAAAAAGATCTTCACAACCTAGATAATCACGATGGTGTGATCACTCACCTAGAGCCAGACATCCTGGAATATGAAGTCAAGTGGGCCTTAGGAAGCATCACTAAGAAAAAAGCTAATGGAGGTGATGGAATTCCAGTTGAGCTATTTCTAATCCTGAAAGATGATGCTGTAAAAGTGCTGCACTCAATATGCCAGCAAATTTGGAATCTCAGCAGTGGCCACAGGACTGGAAAAGTTCAGTTTTCATTCCAATCCCAAAGAAGGGCAATGCCAAAGAATGTTCAAACTACCACACAATTGCACTCATCTTACACTCTAGTAAAGTAATGCTGAAAATTCTCCAAGTCATGCTTCAACAGTACATGAACTTTGAACTTACAGATGTTCAAGCTGGATTTGGAAAAGGCAGAGGAGCCAGAGATCAAATTGCCAACATTGGTTAGATCATTGAAAAAGCAAGGAAGTTCCAGAAAAAAATCTACTTCTGCTTTATTGACTACACCAAAGCCTTTGACTGTGTGGATCACAACAAATTCGACTATAGTATTCTGTAATATAGTCTCTAATTATTTGAACTCTTTGATATGCAGGAGGAATGATAGCTGGAACCAACTGTATACTGTGAGAATTTAATAAAGAAGTGTCTAGAAATGAACTCACTGACATTTCCACATTTGCTTACCGTGAGTCTACCACCTGCCTTGGCCCCACTCTCTCCTAGGTGCTTAGGACGTTACAGTGAATGAAATAAAGCCTCTGCTTGCACATAGCTTGCGTTTTTAAAAGGAGAAATTGTTAACAAAAAGCATCAAAATTAACAGGTAAATATTTAGAGTATAGCTATGATGTTGGGCTTCCCTGGTGACCCAGACAGTAAAGAATCTGCCTGTGATGCAGGAGACCTGGGTTCAATCCCTGGGTTGGGAAGATCTCTTGGAGAATGGAATAGCAGTGATGTTAAGGTCTGTAAATATATATATATATATATATATATATATATATATATATATATATATAAAGCAAAGAGATGGAAACTTTGTCATAGTGGGGCCCCATTTTATATAGCCATCAGAGGGTCACATTTGAGCAGAGGTTTGGTTAAGGAAGGTTATGGGGAGGGCTTGGCTAAGTTTAGAAGAGAGAATTTAGGGAGAAGGAATAGCAGGAAGAGAATCTAAAGCAAAGAAGTGCTTTGTTCAAGCAGAGCAATAAAAAAAGGCTTTTTATGCTTAACATGTCCTTGGCTATTTTTCCTTGTCTTTAAAAAAAATGATTTTCTTTTTTAAAGGAAATACTATTAGGGGATACAAGTTAATTAGTAAGTCAATAGATTAATTTTTATGCAAGTAGATATGATAGATTGAAGTTATAATTCTATTTCTTACAGAAGTAAATGTGAGAGAATGTGTTTCTTTTTCAAATTATATAATTCTCTTAATGGTGGTCAGTAAAATGTTCCATTGGTTCAATATTCAATAATGGTGAAATAAAATATGTCTCTATTTCTCTATTTCTGTGTGTTCTCTTTAAAGCGATTTATTTTCAGGGCAGATCTCTGCAAATTGAACATCCTTTTATCAGTGGAAGTGTGAACAATGAACTTCTATGCACCTTTGATAGCAGTTTGTGTATTTATTTTTCAGTCCTTAGAAGCCTATGGAATGTACTGAGTTATGAAATGGGACAAAACCATGTTTGCTGCTGGAGATTTCTTACAGCAGTGGCTTGGTACCTGGCAAGTGGTTTTGAGATTTGGTCAGACCCAATCCTTAAAACCCACTCCAGAGTTGCCTGGAAAGTTCCATGGGCAGAGGTGCCTGGTGGCTGCTGTCCATTAAGTCTCAGAGAGTTGGACACAACTGAGGGACTGAGCACACAATCCTTAAAACAGAGTTGCCTTCCCCTGCTTGCTCCATCACATGAAAAGAAGCAACAACTTTCTCTTCCTGTTAGTCTAGCTGCTTAAAAATAACACATTCCAGCAAGAAGGGAGGGAGATTGCAAGCAACAGGACATATGAGACTTGCCAAGGGGCCAGCATTTCCTGGCTCACAATTGCAGGAAAGGCTTTGCTCCATTATCAATGGGACCTGGATGCTTTGATAGGCAATTGTTTCAAAAGCTAAACAACATTAGCAGTAGAAATATTGTGTGTTTTACACAAGGCTCTTGTGGAGGAAATATAGCACCAGATGGATCAGACAATAGTCTTGTCTCATGTTTTGTTCCTTTACTGGTAATATAATAAAAAATACAAAATGTACAACTTTGCTTTTAGTAAAGTCTCTGCTATTTTAGAAAAGAATAGTGGAATTGTCATGAACAATACAGATTTCCTTTGCAATAATTGCTGATTTTAAAATGTACAGACACAATGAAATGCTCAAGACATCACAATCACTTTTAAGGACATTCCTTATATAGCACACTGAACCCATCATCTCCAATGAAATTAGAAAAAAAAAAAAAAAGACCAAATGTTTAGGAATATACTCCCCCTATAGACAGGGCAAAAGAATTACTTCTAAACAATTATTGTTATTTAGGAAATATCTTGACTAATACTGCCTTGCTCTCTATTTGAATTCCTATGAGAAATTAGATATAGATAGAGAGATGATAGACAGATATTTAATTTTATATATTATATTCTCCACCTCTCAGAAAGTTCAGTAACTTTGGTGATCTTTCTGAGCTGTGATCAGGAAAAGTTTTCCGTTTCCTTTTTTTTTTTTTTTTCTTTCTGATGAAACAGAGAGAAATGGACAATAATGGAGATTTATTAAATAAATACCTATAAAGATCTGTTCATGATAAAACCTTGCAGGTTTACGTCTTGTCCTGAAGTGATAGGGAAGAAATACCATGTCGCTCTCAAATGCTGTGGTCATCTTCAGGCAAGTGCTAGTCTCCCTTGCTTTGGGTCACTCTGATTAGAGGGTCTGCATAGATGGGATACAGTTCTCTATCTCTTTTCTCACGTGAGTACATACACTGATTAAAATATGTAGTCCGGCACATTCTGAGGCAGGGCTGGGATAAATGTGATTCCAACATGCTCTGATGTCACCTTTAATGGGTTTCCCTCAGTGTCTCCCTATAACTAAAGATGTAGAGGAAAATGCTCCCAAATAGAGACAGTAAAATTTAGACTGGATAAACATTTCACCAAGACAAGCTAGGCTTGTGGTATGTGCTTAAAGGAGGTGGGAATTCCCATTATACAATCAGCACCCAGTCATTTTCTTTCATGTTGAGAATATTGCATGCCTTTCTTGGATGAATGTAGGAGGTAATCTTGTAATCTGAAATCTTGACAATTTTGACTCTTTCCTAGAAGTCATTTTTTTTTTTAAGAAATAAAGTGATATAATCATAATTTGATTAGAAAATTTACCCTGGTTGTGGTATACAAGGAAAATAAAAAAGAAGCTATTGGCAGAGAAGTCAATTAATAGATACTATGAAAATACCTTAAGAAATATTTAGAAGAAAAATGCAAGTATATAGTGAATATACTTGATAAAGGAATGGAAAAGGAATAAAGATTTGATAATATTTCCACTTGGGATCATATTTGGATGGGAATTAAGATGAATCTATGTCATTTATAGTAGCCAGTATGACCTAGTTTAAATAAAAATTTTCCAAATCTTAGACTGTGATGTCGGAAATGTGCTTTTCACTGAAAATACGTAATTTCATTTTATAAGCACATGGAAATAATCCTACTTAGAAAGAAATTAATGAGTATGTAGTACTGCCTTTAGATGACTTCTGATAACAAATTAATTTTGTTCTTTGCTTGAATGTAGTTGTTATGCAGCATTTTAGCTATCCAGGGATTTTTAAAATAATTAAAATTGAAGTATTATAAATTAAAATCATGAGAATTATAATACTTTCTGATTTCCTCTTATTTTGGCTTGAAGAAAGCTCTTTAATGTAGATGATGAGAAAACAAAAATGATCAAAATAAATTGGTGAGTCCATTTATTCTGTTTTTTTTTCACATGTCCACCCACTACAAGTCTCCATTCATTTATAAAGAACATGCTTATGTGATCACATATTAAATACACGCTTGTCAGGCTGTGATTCAGTATACGTTTCAGTTACAAACAGCAAAGCAGATTTTTAACAGTGAGGATTTGTTCAGGAAAAAAGAAATTACTCTAGATAATTCAAGCAGGAGGGTATTTGATACAGGGAATTAGTGGCTTAATTTTTTTTTTTGGAAAGGACTGGCAGAACAGAGTTCATAGAAAACAGTAACAAGTTTTCAGGAAATTAGAACATTTCTGAGCTTCCAAGAAATTACTGTTGATGATTTCAGGTGCCTTGAGAGCATTTTTTTAATTGATAATTTCTTGATTTGCCTGATTTTAATCAAGATAGTGTGCATAATACAGAATGAACTAATTTTACATTTTTGGACTCCTGTATGTTTATATGATTCACCATTGTTGCTGCAAAGCATTATTTCCTTCTATGAGCTTGCTTATATGTATGCAAAAAGATTAAATTCTCTTCAGGCACAATAAATTAATTATTAATTTTTTGCAAATAAATTAATTCCAATTTCAAACTTACCAAATATCAAACAATTTTTCAGAATAAAATAATTTCCCAAGGTGTTTATCAAATAAATTTAACTGTAAGCCTTCTAAAAAATAATGAAGATATTAAAAAAAATTTTTTCTCCCTGTGTCATTTATATAATAACAAAGAGTTTGAAGGCAGTTAAAAAAAATAGGGATGAAGAAACTACTCCCAATTAAGGGGCTAAACTGGATGACTCAGGTTTATGAATGAGTGATATGCAAAGGGAATTTGTAGTCTTCAGAGGCCAGAGCTAGGAAAAGAAGAATTCGGAAGATGCTTTGAGAAAAATGTAATCATTTGCCTTTGAGAGCTATATTTGACACCTAGAAGGGACTCCGCTACTGCTTGTGGACAGGTAATACCAAAGCTAATGGGCTAAGATAAACTTTGGAGACTATAAAGACCACTGAGGAATGAGCATGGTAGAGAAACCAATACAAGCCATTAGTAAGGAGATAGAAAATGGTTTGAATGTTAGCTTTGCTGATCACTAAGAGGGAGACTTTTAGGATATTTCTTAACTTTCCCAAGTACAGGATTTTAAATCTGTAATAAGGGTATATGTCTTCCACATTCTCTTCAGTGTTTTGCATATAAGCTAACTTTTGAGAAAGTCTACTCACCCTTTCTGTTTTGAAATCTGATTTGGTAAGAGCATACATCTTCATTCACCCAAATCTCCTGAACCCTCTGAATTCCAAGGATCATACCAAAGCAGTGAAACTTTACATAGAAGTTTTATAAAATACTTGAGTAATTTATGTAAAATCACTCTTTAGTTCTACCATAAGACTTCTGTGAAATGTCTTGGAGTCCTTGAAGAGCAGAGGTGGTGAGTAAAGTAGAAAGGGATGTTCAAAGAATCTTATTTCCAGGAAGAAACATATTATTTGACATATGAAATGAGAAATAAAACTATTTTACAATCTAGTAGAAGAAGTTAAAAAGATAAATCAAGGAAAGTATTTTTAAAAATCAACGACAATATTTGTAAAATAGAATTAGGCTCAGACTTAATATTTACTTTATTTTTAATACTGGCTCCTAATGTAACTTAAAAACAGCTGGCTTTGTTGATGTAATGGTTCCATGAAAGACTGAACAGGCAGAATCGGAATCATTAAAGTTCCATTTTCATCAGATTTCTGCTTGAGAAAATTAAGTATACACTCATAGTAATTTATTATAGGCATTTCTTTGTCTTCGATATATTATTAAAATGACAGAAGGGGATGAGGTGAAATAGTACAGCAATTACACAGTTTTAAACTTTTCAATTATAGAGAAGCATTCAACTGCGTCTTTCATTACCACCATCTGCGTTGTATATATCACTTTAAGATTAATAACAGGCAGGGTTTGTTTGTTTCTTTGTTTATATGGAATTCAGACCAGGATAGGTTTTTCCCATCATTGGAGAATATTGTAAAAAGAAAAGACAGTTATCTTTCTTCGATAGCAGGACATTCTCAAGGTCTTTCCCAGACTATCCCTCACTGCCTCAATAAACCTACTGTGAAGTGAAGTGAAGTGAAGTCGCTCAGTCGTATCCAACTCTTTGCTATCCCATGGACTGTAGTCTACCAGGCTTCTCTGTCCACGGGATTCTCCAGGCAAGAATACTGGAGTGGGTTGCCATTTCCTTCTCCAGGGGATCTTCCTGATCCAGGGATCAAACCCAGGTCTCCTGCATTGCAGGCAGATGCTTTACCCTCTGAGCCACCAGGGAAGCTCAAATCTGACATTATTTTTATTCCAAATAAACAGTATATTATTTTTTACCTAATCTAGTAAAAGAAAGATTTTTGATGATTACATATTCCCACCTTCTTTTGGAATGCTAAGTATAACACTGGATTACATTTCGACAATAAGACTCAGGGTTGGAGAAAAGTTGTCATTTTGGTTTCCCAGAAATAATTTAATGTTCTGAATTGCATCTCCTCCTAGTGGCCTCATAGAATTATCACAATGTGAGCACCTCACTTTGTAATTCAATTGAATTCAGTTCACTTCATAATCACTTCACTTCACTTCAATTTAATTCATTTTTGGATACTTCAATTTCACAAGAATGGATAGAACACTTATTGAACACAGTGAGAACTCTGTTGGATGTTGCAGACTGAAAAGTGCAAGAGACTTCCATCTTTACCACAAATGAACTAATTTTATGAGCCAATTATTTTAATCACTAGTTATAGCACACTTATTTATTTTTATACTTTTCTCTTAAATAATAACAAAGTAGTAGCGCGTTCCAATAGAGATAGCTGAATGATCCTCTTGTTCAAAGATGGCAACATGACTAAAGCTAAGTTAGCATTTGGCAGACAGAATCACTGCCCTGAGGCATCAAAATCTAAATATTTGAGGAGCTTGAACATAGTGGAGAGCATGGGACCAAAAACCATTTCTGTGAAAGCATAATGCTGGACTAAAAATGAACTAGCTTTTGAACTGGTGTCAGCACACAACTTTCTGGTCTGAAATCTGATACCAATTATGTGATCCAAAACAAGTTACCCCAGGAGATCAAGATGGTGGAGTGGGGGGTCACGGAGCTCACCTCATCCCATGAACACAGAAAAAACTGATTGAAAATGAAGTGCCATGGTTGGTAATAAAATGCCCACCATAAACTCAGTAGTTTTTACCCATCTTTGCTTTTATGCCATTAATGCAAATGTTGTCAGCACAGTGATACAATGTGTGTCTTAGAATTATTATGAAAATAGTTTTGATCTTATAAAGGGATTTGAGGACCCCCAGGCATCTATAGCCCATACTTTAAGAGCCACTGAGTGACAAAGAAAAGGGCATACTCTGGACTGAGTCACCATAGGGTCCCACATCAAGTAAATAATTAAGGAGACCAATTGAATAATTATCAACCACAGAGGCATGAACTGAGTCATAATAAAAGACATATTATGGGTGGCATTTAGATTGAAAAAAAAAAATCTCTAAATTATTCTCATAATTTGAAAGTTTTGTCTCAAAAAAAATAAAAAGGAGAAAAATGTTGCTTGCTGTGGTAGACTTCATTCTTTTACTCTTGTCAAAATATTCATTGTTTTCTCTATAGGAGGTTTATAAATTCCTTCTCTATTGACAGCTTTACCTATATGATTCATTTTACTAATGGAATGTGAGCAGAATTAATGGGTGCCACTTTCGAAAATAAACTTTAAAAGATATTTCATTGTTTTACCTTTCTTTTGCTGCAGACTCAGCAGTTTCCCAACATGAAGACTATGTGGATCTAAACAGAGCCAAGTAATTATATAATATAAGCTTAAAAATATATATTGTTAAGAGCCATCAATATTTTGGGGTTGCTTTTTACCATTGCATAACCAATACAACCTAAACAGATAAAACCTTTATGAAAGGTTAGGCAACAGTCATAATGAAATCAGGCTAAGGCTGAGATGGAAGGATAAGGTTGAGGTGCAATCGTCATGAACAATGCAGATTTCCTTTGCAATAATTGCTGATTTTAAAATGTACAGACACAATGGAATGTCAAGACATCACACTCACTTTAAGGACATTCCTTATAGAGCACTCTGAACCTATCACCTCCAGTGGAATTAGAAAAAAAAAAAAGAAAAAAAGATCAGCTGTCTAGGAATATACTCCGTCTACAGTCAGGACAGAATGAGACCTCAAAACCTCAAAATAAAGAGATTGCAAAACAGTAGGGGTTGCTGAGATAAGGAAATATGGTAAGGGAATTAAAATTCAATAGTTGAACTTAAGTTTCATCAAAGGTGATAAACAGCAGAGTTCATGCTGTAGAAAAGGAAAATAGAAAATTAAATCAATAATTAGTTGACATTTATAAACTGCATACTAAATACTATGCCTGTGCTAGCTCTTTAACAGATTGTCATCAAATCTTCACATAATGTTAGGCTATTGACACTATTATTATCATCATTCAACTCATACAAAGTGACTTAAAGACATGGAAATACTTCCGAACTTGAACCAGGATTTAACCCAGACAGCCTGATTTAGGGCCTTATCTCTTAATCATTTTGCTTTTCAAGTGGGACATTTGCTTTTTTTTTTCTTGGTCACTTGACATTAATCTTTTCTGTATAACAATTCCAGAAATTTCTTTTGGACTAATACTCTTCTTTCATTTTCAATCATTTATTCGGTATTGAATTTACCAGATCCACAGTGGTTGATTCCAGTGGGCACATTTAAATTTGTGAGACTGAGAGCCAATCTGAAAACATTTTTTTTAACAGTGAAGGGGGAGAAACTCTTTTACCCACTGGGATTTATTGGCAACTGTCTTGTAGTAATGAAGGGAAAAGCCAGAACAAACATCTGAGAAACCAGAGCTAAGAAACAGTTAGCTCTGAAGAAATAGTGACCAACTCCAGGTCACATGGCCTCAGCCTTGAACCAAATCACACTTGAAGTCAGATTGCTTTCTAGATGCTTTCAGTTTGTGAAACTCTAAATTCCTTTAGCATTTATATCAGTTTGGTTCAAGCTTTCTTTCACTTTCATCTTCAGAACTCTTCTGATCTGTCATTTGCTTTTTTGTTAATATGTGTGTCTCTCTTTCCCATTCTGTTGTTTTCCTCTATTTCTTTGCATTGATCACTGAGGAAGGCTTTCTTATCTCTTCTTGCTATTCTTTGGAACTCTGCATTCAGATGCTTATATCTTTCCTTTTTTCCTTTGCTTTTCACTTCTCTTCTTTTCACAGCTATTTGTAAGGCCTCCCCAGACAGCCATTTTGCTTTTTTGCACTTCTTTTCCATGGGGATGGTCTTGATCCCTGTCTCCTGTACAATGTCACGAACCTCTGTCCATAGTTCATCAGGCACTCTATCTATCAGATCTAGGCCCTTAAATCTATTTCTCACTTCCACTGTATAATCATAAGGGATTTGATTTAGGTCATACTTGAATGGTCTAGTGGTTTTCCCTACTTTCTTCAATTTAAGTCTGAATTTGCCTATATGCAGGTCAGGAAGCAACAGTTAGAACTGGACAGGGAACAACAGACTGGTTCCAAATAGGAAAAGGAGTACGTCAAGGCTATATATTGTCACCCTGCTTATTTAACTTTTATGCAGAGTACATCATGAGACATGCTGGGCTGGAAGAAGCACAAGCTGGAATCAGGATTCCTGGGAGAAATATCAGTAACCTCAGATATGCAGATGACACCACCCTTATGGCAGAAAGTGAAGAGGAACTAAAATGCCTCTTGATGAAAGTGAAAGAGGAGAGTGAAAAAGTTGGCTTAAAGCTCAACATTCAGAAAATGAAGATCATGGCCTCTGGTCCCATCACTTCATGGGAAATAGAAGGGGAAACAGTGGAAACAGTGTCAGACTTTATTTTTTGGGGCTCCAAAATCACTGCAGATGGTGACTGCAGCCATGAAATTAAAAGACGCTTAGTCCTTGGAAGGAAAGTTATCACCAACCTAGATAGCATATTGAAAAGCAGAGACATTACTTTGCCAACAAAGGTCCGTCTAGTCAAGGCTATGGTTTTTCCAGTGGTCATGTATGGATGTGAGAGTTGGACTGTGAAGAAGGCTGAGCACCAAAGAATTGATGCATTTGAACTGTGATGTTGGAGAAGGCTCTTGAGAGTCCCTTGGGCTGTAAGGAGATCCAACCAGTCCATTCTGAAGGAGATCAGCCCTGGGATTTCTTTGGAAGGAATGATGCTAAAGCTAAAACTCCAGTACTTTGGCCACCTCATGCGAAGAGTTGACTCATTGGAAAAGACTCTGATGTTGGGAGGGATAGGGGGCAGGAGGAGAAGGGGACAACAGAGGATGGGATGGCTGGATGGCATCACTGACTCGATGGACTTGAGTCTGAGTGAACTCTGGGAGTTGGTGATGGACAGGGAGGCCTGGTGTGCTGCGATTCATGGGGTCGCCAAGAGTCGGACACGACTGAGCGACTGAACTGAACTGAACTGTGTCTCTCTTAGTGCAGTTTTTAATAGCAGAGGCGATTGCTGCCTTGCTCTCTTCCCAAGGCTGAGGACAGGCTGATGTAAATTCTCAATAAATGACTGAAGCCTCTCTCAAAGACCAAAACTATTATGTCTTGGTAATATATGAGTTGGTGATGGACAGGGAAGCCTGGCGTGCTGCAATCCGTGGGGTTACAAAGAGTTGGACACGACTGAGTGACGGAACTGAACTGAACTATGTCTTGTATGATGTAATAATAATAACATAAACATCAATATCTTTAATTCTTCTTTCTTTTTCATCTGTTGGAGTGATATTTATCTTATTTATGATGATGGTAAGTGGAAAGATGCATGATCTTTAACCAAAATGGCTCTATTCCTCCAGCAAAATTTGAAATCATGGAATACAGTTATATGAATGTGTGTGTATCTGAGTGAGGGAAAAAAATTGTTTCAGTTTTTTTTTTTCATTTAAATATTAAAGTGGAGTATAATCACAGCAAAGTGTGAGACTCAGCATATATGCAATGTGTCAGATTGTTACTTGAAGGACTAGGCTACAGCCCCTGTGCTGTTCTTATCACCAGCTGCTCTCTACACGGCCGTGGAGTTGTGTGGTTGTGAAGTATATCTGGGTGGAGTTCCAATAAATAAAATGGAAAAAAAAAATTGGTACTTTGTCTCCAATTTTTGCCTGAGAAGATTAAATTGAAATGTGCTGATTCACTGTTAACCTACACCCTCTACCATAAGCAAACTACAAAAAGATTAAGAGACCGTCTTTCGTAAAATCCTTTCTTACGCAGCTGATTTCACTGTTAAGTAATTCAGCTAGAATTGTCCATTTTACCAGACTTCAGATGCCTTAGAATTATAGAAATTGAATGTCAGGAGCAACTTTGGTAGTAACCTAATACCTTGGTTTTGTTGACTTTGAAACAAACAGAAAGCTAAGTTATTTCCTCAAGGCCACCCATTGAAGACATCAGAACTTGAATTTAATTACCAAAGTATCAATTCAAAAAATTTTACAATTGACTTGCTAATTATATTAGAGTTCAAATTAGAGTAGAAGCAATATTTCATTACATATTCTCTTTCATCTGAAGTCAGGTCTCTTTACTTTTATGAAACAATTGAGAATAAATAAGTATACCTGAATTGGAAAATAATCTTTTTTTTAACAAACTATCACGCAAAGAGTTGACTCATTGGAAAAGACTCTGATGCTGGGAGGGATTGGGGGCAGGAGGAGAAGGGGACGACAGAGGATGAGATGGCTGGATGGCATCACGGACTTGATGCATGTGAGTTTGAGTGAACTCTGAGAGTTGGTGATGGACAGGGAGGCCTGGCGTGCTGCAATTCATGGGGTTGCAAAGAGTTG
This sequence comes from Bubalus kerabau, assembly GCF_029407905.1. Classification (NCBI taxonomy): domain Eukaryota; kingdom Metazoa; phylum Chordata; class Mammalia; order Artiodactyla; family Bovidae; genus Bubalus; species Bubalus kerabau. The sequence goes on along the minus strand of NC_073639.1, from coordinate 36,124,760 downwards.
GACATGGCTGAGCGACTGAACTGAACCGAACTGATGAATTATTTTTCTAGCATAGATAATAGGTTTTTCCTAATATTATTTTGTTTATTCCAGTTATTTTACTAAATATTTTTTCCTCTGAAAAAGCATAGCTTTCATAATATACTTCCAACTTATTTTCAGATGACTTAATTTCCAAAATCCCTAGCTTTGAGAAATCTCAATCTTGTCTTATATAACTTTTTATAAGACAAATTGAACATTCAGTTCAGAATAACTGAACATTCAGAATAATTGAACAAATGGAACAACTTGTTGAAAATTGAATAACAAATTGAATAATTCAGTTTGTGCCTTACCTTTTTAGATTTGAAAGAATTCAATAACAGTAGCCTAGTATACAGGCTTCCTTTCTGGCTCAGACAGTAAAGAAGTGTAGTATACACATTGAATACAGTTAAAATTAGCAGAACATTTGTAGGAGACACTCTTTCAACTGAAATTATTCACTCTTTCCAGAGTCACATTGACCTATGCCCAGATCGGAGCTTCCCTGATGGCTCAGTGGTAAAGAAACTGTTTGCCGATGCAGACTTGGGTTTGATTCCTGGGCTGGGAAGACCCCCTGGAGGAGAAAATGGCAACCCACTCCAGTATTCTTGCCTGAAAAATCCCATGGACAGAGAAGCCTGGCAGGCTACAATGCATGGGGTTGCAAAAGAGTCAGACATGACTTAGTGACTCAACAACAACAAATGTCTAGGTTGCTCTGAATGCTATGGCCAGTTTAAAATTTGCTTGGATTCTTCTTCATCCATAAATTTAGCTAAGCACATAATTTTTATTTTCTCCTAAACATATGTATTCCAGCTGTTTGTTATTCAGTCTCTCAGTCACATCTGACTCTGCAACACCATGGAATGCAGCATGCCAGGCTTCCCTGTCCTTCACCATCTCCTGGAGCTTGCTCAAACTCATGTCCATTGAGTCAGTGATGCCATCCAACATCTCACTCTCTGTCATCATAGCTACTATAGTTGTTATTATATTATTATAAAATACTTTTATTGAGTGCCTACTGTTTTAAAGGTATGTGTGTGCATACACCAGCACACACACATTTTATTATGAGGCAGTCAATAATAATAACAAATAAATTATACTGTAAAATAGGGACCCCTTCCAACAATAAGCCACTATTTCATGGTGGCTCAAATGGCAAAGAATCTGCCTGCAATGCAGGAGACCTGGGCTTGATCACTGTCTAAGGAACATCCCCTGGAGAAGGAAATGGCAACCCATTCCAGTATTCTTGCCTGGGAAATCCCAAGGACAGAGGAGCCTGGCGGGCTACAGTCCATGGGGTCGCAGAGTCGGACGTGGCCGAACAACTAACACAACAACCTAACAATAGAAATGTGTTGGCAGGGCCACTTAAGAAATCTTTTAAAGGTGAGATAAGATTCAATAAATGAATAATATTTCAAGAGCTATTTTGTGAGATCTTAAATCCGGGAGTTGGTGATAGACAGGGAGGCCTGGCGTGCTGCAATTCATGGGGTCGCAAAGAGTCAGACGTGACTGGGCAACTGAACTGAACTGAAATCTTCTATTAGCATAGAGCAAAGGCAATAGGCATTATATTCATTTCCACCATGAATTCTGGGTATTAGATTTATACTATTACAATTTTGGTGTACTTATGGGTTATCTTCCTAATAGTCTAGTGAATTAAAGATCTTCCAGATAAATTCTGTTTATCCCTCTTCCATTATAGATATGTTTCAACTTTTGGAGAGAGAAAACTATATTTTTTGTTTTTATATAATTTTATAAAAGTTTTATCAGCTGGTAAAGGATCTGCCTGCAATGTAGGAGACCTGGGTTTGATCCCTGGGTTGGGAAGATTCCCCGGAGAAGGGAAAGGCTACCCACTCCAGTATTCTGGCCTGGAGAATTCCATGGAATGTATAATCCATGGGATCCCAAGGAGTCAGACACAACTGAGCAACTTTCACTTTCACTTTCATAAAAGTATTATAGTCCTTTTGGCTTAAAATAATTAATAGACATATTTTCCTAACAATTACAGTTTCTCATGTCTATACTCATCTACTTATTCTGAATCATGTAATAGACAGAGATGCTCTATTCTACCATAAACTTTATTACAGAAAAATACTCCATATGTAAAAATATTCCTTAAATAACTAAACCTGGATTATGAATTACACATCTACCTAAATAATAATTGATATAACAATTCAAATATGAATATAAACTTATTGATTGGTACCACATAATCTCCTAGCAGAACAGTTTATAAAAAGACCATCAAGGTCAATACCTTAAAGCTTGTGACCAAGGATGTCACTTAAACTTTCTTAGCCTTAAGTGTAGAGTGGTAACTGTGTTATGTAAAATGCTTAAAAGTGTTCAGTATCACCAAGGAAACTGAAATTTGTTACCCTGTAGTTCTCCTTTTGAATTTAGAGTAGTTCACTGCTCTTTAGCCTTTGCAACATCAACATTTTTTTTTCTTCTTTTTTTTCCGTCCACTTGAATTGATGTTACAGAGATGCCACTGTTGCTCACATTTTAATCAGAAGAACAACAGCAACAACAACAAAAAACAGTTTCGTTGCTTTATTTTGTCTACAACAGTTCTGTCTTCATCTTCCCCTATGATTAGTTGGAAATAAAAAGCTACATTTAGTCCAAGTTGGTTTAAAACTTAATCCACTCCAGTAATTGTAACAATCTTTTAAGAAAATACTTGGTTGCTGGAAAATGACTGCTTGGCTCTTTTGTTTCCGCTCTTCCCATGCACTTGAGAGTCTCAAAGATGGTGTTAGGCTGAATTTGGGGATTGAGCCAACTGGGGACTTTTGTGAACAGACAAGGGAAGAGAGGAGAGTCTTTGGATCCATCATATACTTACTGGTTTTCAGACCACTGCAGAGTGGGTGTTCCATGTCTGCTGTAGTATTTGGTTGGCCTGATCATTTCTAAGGATTTTCTGTTGGCATTTGCTGCTGACATCTGGGGTTGATGAACACAAAATGCAATTTTTCTTTGCTCAATCAACAGTTCTCTGCTTACTCAGCCCTTGTTGTTTCACAGACTCCCTGCCACCTCTTATGTCTGGATCTTTGGTCAAGTCACTCCACTCTATCACAGCTCGTTCTTGCCATGTAAGAATCAAGAGAAGCTTGAGAGATCATTCCAGACTCTATTTGCTGGTGGCACATTTTCTTCTTGCCTTAACCATACTGCTCCACCTCATGGAGGCACAGGCTTTGTGCAGTTAGACTTCTCTAAGTGTCCCAAATGCAGTACTGGACAAGAGCTCCTCCTCAACCTTAACTTCCTTATCAAATAATTGACCACACCTACTTCTGAAGGCCAAAGAGAGAGGAGAAATTAGGACAGAAATCTGACAGCTTCCTCTCCTGGTATTTGCCCTGTGATGTCCAGGATTTTGAGGGTCTGTTTATTTCTTCCTATCAGCCTAGGGCTTCTTGCTGTTATCTAGTTCACAGAGTTTGAGTCATGAATGGTTAAAATGGGAGGTAAAAACATTTAAAAACTCATTTCTTCCTCAGTCATTCTTGGCTTTCAAATCAGGTTATCTTCTTGACAATTCAAATTTGTAATATCATAATCTGAGTATTGCTTCCCAGGTGGATCAGTGGTAAAGAGTATGTCTGCCAAATAGGAAACCCAGGTTTGATCCTTGGGTCAGGAAGATCCCTTGGAGAAGGAAATGGAAATCCACTCTGATATTCTTGCCTGGGAAATCCCATGGACAGAGGAGCCTAATGGGAGATGGTGAAGGACAGGAAAGCCCATGTGGTGCAGTTCACAGGATTGCAAAGAGTTGGACACAACTTAGTGACTAAAGAACAACAATCTGAATATTAGTGTTTTATGTTCCTTTGCTCTCCTACTCTAATAATTTTAATCACTTTGAAGCTGATAGGTCACTAGGGCTAATTAAGGAGAAGGTCTTGTCATGAAAATGCAAATAATAACCCTTTAACTTTTTTTTTCAAATATGATTTCTAGTATTTATTCCAAACTATTGATATCTTTTCTATTTAAATTATTTATATTTATGATAGCACATCAAAATTCTAAGAATTCAATGCTTAAAATGGTGGCTCAGATGGCAAAGAATCTGTGTGTAATGCAGGAGACATGGGTTCGATCCCTGGGTTGGGCAGGTACCCTGGAGAAGGGAATGGCAACCCACTCAAGTATTCTTGCCTGGAGAATTCCTTGGACAGAAGAACTTGGCAGGCTACTGTCCAAGAGGTCTCAGAGAGTCGGACATTTCTAAACAACTAATACTTTTTATTTTCTAAAGAACAAAATGATGTTCCTTAAATTGCTTGTGAAAGTGAATACAATTTTAAATAAAATTTTTTATTCTAAATTAAAATTCTTGAAACAAAATATTTAAAAACTGATCAATTTAGTCATTAACCTACATTTATTAATGTAAATAATGTGTGAGATTTTTTTTTCTTTCTCCCTTTAATCTTTTCTTAATCCATTTTAGACTGCCTTTATGGATTTTAGCATTAATTGCAGCACAATCTTATGCAGAAAGAAGTGGTCAAGGAAAGTGTCCATAACGTGGTAGCAGAATGTAGAATGAGCACTGAATCTTGATGAGTCAACTCTACACTCTGTTATGCATGACTGAGTATCATACTTATTCCTAAACTATTTCCTGTCATTATTATTTGCTATTACCTTTTCCCCAAATTGTATATTTGCTTATGTGTTTCTCTTAAGCCCTTTTGCATTTAATGCACTGAAGTAATATGCTGCTGCTGCTGCTAAGTCGCTTCAGTTGTGTCCGACTCTGTGCGACCCCATAGACAGAAGCCCACCAGGCTCCCCCATCCCTGGGATTCTCCAGGCAAGAACACTGGAGTGGGTTGCCAGAAGTAATATGCATTACTTTAATATACAGAAATACTCATTTCTTGCCTTAATATTTGTATGCCTTAATAAATAGACATATCATTATAAAAAAATATATGCTAGAATCTAAAACTGTTTTATATTCTTTAGATTCTCCATTCAAATAAAGGAGGTAAATTTCCTAAGTACATATTGATCTCTTATCCAGAGGACTTTGGAGAGGTTTTACCTATTTCATATTTTCTAAGCATATTATATACTTCTTTGAAGGTGTTCCCATTATATAAAATTTCATTTCCACATGTTTAAAATGTTGTTTCCAAGAATACATTTAGGGCTTCCTTGGTAGCTCAATGGTAAAGAATCCACCTGCCAATGCAAGAGACACGGGTTCAGTCTCTGATCTGGAAAGATCCCATATACCCTGGAGCAAATAAGCCTATGTGCCACAACTACTGAACCTGTGCTCTACAGCCTGGAAGCTGAGTTACTGAGCCCATGCACTGCAACTACTGAAGCCCATGCGCCCTCCAGTGCTCTACGACAAGAGAAACTATCGAAATGAGAAGCCCACACATCTCAATGAACGTTGAGTAGCCCCTGCTCGCTGCAATTAGAGAAAGCATGAAGACCCAGCACCAGCAAAAAATTGTAAAAATTAACAAAGGGAAAAAAATAATACATTTAATATAATTAACCTAATCTAGATCAGATCAGATCAGATCAGTCACTCAGTCGTGTCCAACTCTTTGCGATCCCATGAATTGCAGCACGCCAGGCCTCCCTGTCCATCACCAACTCCCGGAGTTCACTGAGACTCACGTTCATTGAGTCAATGATGCCACCCAGCCATCTCATCCTCTGTCGTCCCCTTCTCCTCCTGCCCCCAATCCCTCCCAGCATCAGAGTCTTTTCCAATGAGTCAACTCTTCGCATGAGGTGGCCAAAGTACTGGAGTTTCAGCTTTAACATCATTCCTTCCAAAGAAATCCCAGGGCTGATCTCCTTCAGAATGGACTGGTTGGATCTCCTTGCAGTCCAAGGGACTCTCAAGAGTCTTCTCCAACACCACAGTTCAAAAGCATCGATTCTTCGGCGCTCAGCCTTCTTCACAGTCCAACTCTCACATCCATACATGACCACAGGAAAAACCATAGCCTTGACTAGATGGACCTTTGTTGGCAAAGTAATGTCTCTGCTTTTGAATATGCTATCTAGGTTGGTCATAACTTTCCTTCCAAGGAGTAAGCGTCTTTTAATTTCATGGCTGCAGTCACCATCTGAAGCGATTTTGGATGCCAACATTCAGAAAACCTAATCTAAGCATGTACTTAATCTTTTGAAAATCTTAACTGAGTTGACTTATGTTTCTTTCTACTATTGGAAAAGGCAATGGCAAACCACTATGGAGTTGGGATAAAAATGATTTTACTAATCATAAGACTCTCCCAGCTCTGCACATTTGGAGATGAAAAATTTCATGTTTAAAATGAAAAGCTAAACAAAAGAAGGGCAAAAATTGTTGTAGAAAACCGTATGATTCTAATTTGCATTTTATTAAAATTTAACTTGAAAACTTGAAATTCTTGGTTTTATAATAATCTATACACTATCTGCAACCTGACTTTCATTATGAGTGAGTAAATTTTACATATTTAATAATTTAAGTATTAAAATGTAGTGGTTATAACTTAGCTTTTCATTACAAACTTAAAATAATGTTATCATTACTTTTTTTTGAATGAATAAATGAGGTAAGGCAAGTAAAACAACTAAAAAAATTAATGAGTAAGAAATGGTAAAACAAATAATGCCAAAATTAAATGTAACACAGAATTTTAAAACTGCTGGATAAAATTTAAGAAAGTAAAACTATTTATGCTTTTTTTTTTCTGCCTGAGCACTTAGAAATACACGATTGATAGATTACTTTTGTTGTTATTATTTTCACATTTCTAAAAACATAAATTAAGTATTTTCCACAGCAAAGAACCACATGTGCTCTTTAAATATTGGCTAAGAAAACTCCCTTGGATAAAATAAATATTAACATTTGGCACAAAATTTTAAGTTATGACCATATTTTACTCAAACTACCTCAGTATTTTAAAGTTAAAGGAAGAAAAGTTCAACTCCTAAATTTAATTTTTATGAAAGTTAAGAGCAAATCAACAAACAGCAAATGATGTCTTTTTCCCATGCCTCATGAGCTTAGTCCCCATTTAATGTCATATATTTGAAGGAGCTTTCCTTGATTCAATTTGTGGCAATTAGACAGTTACCAGAATAAAAGGAAGACTGCCTTGGTCTTGGTTTTCCACTAGAGAAATACTATGCCTCACCTACACTCCAGAGGTCAGTATACTTCCAGCCAAAGTAGGAATTCATTAAGTTCTAGAATGATTCTACATAGTAACATTATATAGATACATAGATTTAAAAATTGTACCCATGAACACATGCAATTACATACAAATGTCGTATACTTATGACATATCCCTGTCCCATACACACCCACAGAAACATTGAATTAAGGAGTCAACTAAGAAATAGATATTTCTATTGCAAGTATGGCAAGCCCTTTCTGGATATTTTCTAGTCATCTTGCCAATCCCTATCTTTCTTTGTAAAATTTGAAGGAACAAGATGCTATTCTGATTGTTAACCTCAAAAAGAAAGATGTTATGGAGCTATAAACATCATAAAGTCAGCTCACAGAATCAACTGAATGAGAGAACAGATGAAGGATATCCATTTTTAAACCACTTTGAAAAAAATCCTGAAAAGAAGTATGGCTTAACATTAATTTGTAAAATATAAATAATACAAGTTGCAGAAGAAAGCTGGATTAAATCTCTCAGCCAAGTAGATTGTATTGATACTAACTTCAAATTGTGGCCACAAACCTCAAACCCAAAACAACTCTTTTCCTATTCTCACTTTTAGCTGATGATGCTGTCCCCAAATATTTTAGTGAGGAAATAAAAGCAACCAGAAACCAAATTCCACAAGCTCCCAGTGACACATTACCCTCCCTTTAGCATATGTTCTGACTTTTTTTGCCCGTTAATATAGGAGAACTCTCCACCATCACTGTTCAGTTGCTAAGTCGTGTCCAACTCTGCTCCTTTCTAAATCAGCTCCCCATCTGGGGACCACATCTCATCTGCTCAACTCTGCCTCCACGGTGTTACTCACCACATCTTTACTCTCTCTTAAGTAATGGACTTTTCTTCTAACAAATCGTTCTCCTGTGCATGCGGACATGCTGTTGTTTTCAAAATCTTAAACAAACTGAAAACTACTCTTCTCAATAATTTGCCCACAAACTTCTGCATCATTTCTCAAGTCCCCTTCAGTAATATCCCCACAAAGAGTGGGCTGTATCCATTTCCCATTCTCTCTTCTAAGTAAGAGTAACAGTGGTTTCTTTAGATGATCTTCTACCTAGTCTTTTTTTTCCTACCCAACTGCTTAACACTGGAGTGTCTCCAGGGCATGGTCTTTAGAATTCTCCCCTATATATCATCACTTCTTTGATGATCTCCGAGTTTTAAAAGCTATTTATATTCCAGTGACTCTCACATTTATATTTCCAGTCCACACGTTTCCTGAATTTCAGATTCATGTATCCAAATGCTTACCTTAAATCTTCTCTTGGATGCCTAATTTATAGCTTATTTTTGAACTGAACTCCTGATCTTGCCGTCCAACCCCCCACTCCAACCCATCCTTCCCTGGAAAATTCTGCTTTTACATAGTCTGTATCTCAGTGAATGTTATCCCCTTTTTTACGTTTGCTGAAATCTTGGAGTTATTCTTGACTTCTCTCTCACACATCCAGGTGTGTATTTACAATTATAATATCTTCTTGAATTAGTAATTGTTTATATAATAATTTTTGTCTTTTTTGTTACAGTTTTGACTTAAGGTCTAAACTTTGTCTGATATAAATGTAAATACTGCTTTATTTTGGTTCCAGTTGCACGGAATATTTTTACCATCCCTTCATTTTCAGCCTCTGTATATCCTTCAAGATCAAGTGGGTGATTTATACACCACCATTACAGTGTTAGAGTATTCTGATTTTGACCATATACTTAAAACCAGCAAGGATTATATTTATATTTGTCTTCATGTTATTAACTAGCTTCCTTTCATTTCAGCTTGAAGAAATAGCTTTAGCATATTTTATAAGGCAGGTTTAGTGGTGATGAATCTTCTTTGCTTTTTTTCTTTTTAGTCTGGGAAAGTTTTTTTTTTTTTTTTTTTTTTTTTTGATTGAAGGATAATTGCTTTACAGTATCGTGTTGGCTTCTGCCAAACATCAATATGAATAAGCCATAGGTTTATGTCTGGGAAAGTCTTTCTCTCTCTTCTTTTCTGGATGATGGCTTTTTTGGGCAAAGTATTTGTGGTTGGCAGTCTTTTTCCTTCAAGAACTTTGAATATATCATCTTCAGGCCTGTAAGGATTCTGCTGAGACACCTGTTGACACCCTATGGATTTATGTGACAATTTGCTTTGTATGTGACCTTGCGTGTGGCAATTCACTTTTCCCTTGCCGCTTTCAAATCTTTGTTTTGATTTTCAAGAGCTTGATAATAATGTATCTCTGTGAAATCCTCTTTAGATTAAAAGTTATTCTATCATTGTGCTCCTATTTATTTTCTACTTTTCACATTCTTTTTACTCTTTTGCTGTCTTCCTTTATTATTTGACAGTTTTTTGTAGCATTATCTTTTGTGATTCTACTACAGGCTTTTTTGTGATTACCATGAGGCTTACATATCACATTTTATAGCTATTATAGTCTATTTTAAGTTGAACAGAGTTTTATACCAAACTAAAATCTTATTTAAATATTAAGCAAAATATATAAACAAGAGAATAAGTATAATATTCTATTTTCACATGATTATATTATGACTGAAAGTGCTCTCTATGCTCATTTATACTAATATGAAAAATGTTTATGATAAAAGTTTTTTTAGTGAAAAGAAAAAAACTAGTTATACGTGATAGCCAGTAGAAAAAGAAAAACAATATTAGAACAAAGCCAAAAAAAATGAACAATAATGAACTACATAAAAAAAAGAGACTAGACAAACACATTATCTTTTTATGAGCTATTTTCTTTGGGTAATAATTTTTAAACATTTTAAATGTTTTTCATGTTCTCTAGTTTTTCTTTATAGGCATGTGTTATATTAATATTGGGAAAGTGTTAAATTTATTTATTTAAATAAGTACAGCATACACAGATGACTTAATTCAATTTAAAATTATATATAGTAGGCAGCTCCTGCCTTCCAAATTATTATACATATTTTTCTCCTTTTGGATAAAATACATGATTTTTAATTTAATGTCCTACCTTCATATGTCTCCATATTAACTCATGTAGCTGATATGGAAAATTAACATGTAGACATGTATTGTCATATAAATGATAATCTATATATTTAGTAAAGAATATCTATAGAAGACCCAAAGCACAACTCTGTCCCTTTCTCTCATTAAACTAGTTTCTGAGGTTCCTCTATAATGGAATAAAACTGATAATTTCAAAGGGTTTTGAACAATCAATTCCCTTTTATACTTGTTTTTTCCTTTCATGAAATGAAATATTGAATACTCTAAACATTAATCTCAAATATTGGCAATATTATTAAATAACTTTTCTACTTTGGATATAAATATTATATATATTTATCTTAATACTCCTCGCAATGGCCCAACTAGGCTAGCTTCGCTTTCTCTATTCTGCTTCCAATTGACTTTATTTTTCTTTGTTTAACATCCATTTTTCTGTCTAGTTATGTCTCTGAGGAAATGCTTGTCACGTTTCTTTACAAACAGAATGGACTCCTGTGACACCCCCAATTGGTGGTTTAGACCGTCTCTCTTCTAGCACACTTATTTTTTTCTAATTTGTCATGGGGCATTTTGTAACACATTTTCTTTCCATGAACCTTTTAAAAACCACTTTTCTCAGTGGTAGCCCCAGAAATTGTTTAGTATTTGTAAATTTACTGAAAGAATGACAAGTAGTGCAAACTATCTGATTTTTGTAGTTAATAAAGTCTGACTTATTTCTCTTCCAAAATATGACTTGGAAAAATACTAAATAAGAGACATTTTGGGGAAAATGATCTGTAAAACTTTAACACATCTAAGATCGGAAACAGGAAACATCTTCTGGTCTAGAGATATCTTTGTTTTATGATTTTTTTCTTTTGATGTCTCTTCTTTACATGTGGATATACTCACTATCACCTTTAGTTTTTGTCTGCTTTTGGAGGAAATCCTTTAGAGTACTCAAAGAGCTTTGTAAAATAAACTAATTGTTGCTGATTCTCTAACTTTAAGGATAAAATGCATTTTGAAAGCACCAATTTAAAAACAGCAAGATTATTTCATAGCTATAAAACAGATATGGGGTATTTTAAAAAACCTTCCATAAAACACAGATCTGTGGATTCTAAGCAAAATGCTTTATTAAATGTAGCGAGCTTGAAAAAAGTTCATAGTCTAATGAAATTTAACATATCCATTATTAAATCAAGACAACGTACTAATAAATGTATGTTTATTTAGCTTCCAAATACATGTCCTTTAAGTAAAATTGCTCCATTTTGTGTTTAAACTTCAATGTTAGAGGTACAAATTAAGGCAAATGATAAGCAATTCCCCTGTGTAAAAAGAGAAGAAAGATTTTAAGGGAAAATAATGAATGTAGGAGACAAAGTGTAAAATGAAAAAAAAAAAGCATTTTTAGTTCAAAGATTCAGTTAGCTTTTCAGAAAACATCACTAAAGATGAAGAGTTTCAGAGTTGAATGCATAGGATTATATATAACTGTGGTCTTGTTTAAAGTGCTAAATTGCTGAGAAATATCAAATCATAGATACCAATGCTGCAGCATTTTTTGGGGAATGAGTCAATTTTATTGATTTACAAAGAAAAATGAAATAGCATTTTGAGAATCAGAATAGTGTCGGTGTTTCTTTCTATAGTCACCTACATTGATTTAGACTAAATTTGCAGCATTACATGAGTTAGGTAAATGGTTGTCAGCATCATGGAGAAGAACACATGAGGTGCTGGATTTTTCCTTTCTTTCTTTCTGTTAGTTGGTTCTTCTATTTTTCATTTTTCGGTAATTTTAAATAAAAAAAATCAAGTTTGTGTGTTGGTGTGGCCGGCAGGAAACCTAAGAAAACCATAAGAGCTATGTGTCTGTGTGTGGTGAGATTGAGAGTAGGTGGTCTAAAGGGTCATTTGACCTGGGGAAAGGGCCAATGAAAGGAAAACAGTGTGTGAATCATTCATCTCGAGCTTGTTTACACAACTGTAATTTTGTATTGCTTGTTTACTGCCACTCTGATGACAGAAACAGTCCTTCCTTGACTTAGCAGTAAGCTTCTGGACATCATGCTTGAAAAACTGTGGTAACAAATGATAATATTTAATAAAATATTTTAATCTATTCTGATACATTTAAGTGGAAATGATCCTTGATTATATTAAAGTATTGACAAATTAACTCTATGAGGTAAGTATTGTGGCTTTCATGTTTAATTTCTATAAAAATAACTTAAATTTGAGGAAAAGAATATGTTTCTGCCATCTACTGATAAATATTTCTGGAAACACTTTTTTTTTTTATGTTGTTGTGCCAGATTATTGGCTTAGTATATATTTTGAAGATCTTTTGTATGTACTTTATGCATGATCAATGTTATTTGATCTTTGGTTATTTTATTCTTACTATTTCCATTGGGTTATTATCTCCTTGTGGGCTCTGTTTTAAAAAAATATACTTAGGGTAAGTTGTCCTTTTGATAAAGTTCCCAACATTTCTGGATAATACACCTATTATTATACTCTGTGATGTAAACAATATCCAAATAAATTGTGGAAATCTATCTTTCACCCCAAAATGTCTTATTTCATTTAAAAATTTCAGTGAGTGTCTACTATGCTGAAGATGGAACACAAAATGTACACTATTCCAAGACTCCCAGAACTTATAATATGGTGGACACTGGGTTTGAGCAAACAAATAATTTTATAATATGACTATGGCATACTTTGATGAGAGGATAATTTAAAATGCTTACTGTTCTAACAGAAATAATTTATTCCCAGATATTTTCTTGAAAATATCCATGTACATGATTTAAGGTGAATGCCAAGTTTGAATGAAAGCTACTCTATATCTTAAGAAAATGTGTAATGAATACAGAAAAAAAAATAATCAGAATGTTTTATTCACTAATTGTTAAACAGTTTGATTTAACACTTTTTCCCTGATTTAATGAGTTCTCAAACTTCTGACCATGTCAAAAACTTGAGAAATGAAATATATATTTTTAGAAGTAAAGTGGCTGGTAGAGATAGTATGGTAGAGATAGTATTTCTCAAGGCATAGGAGCTTTATATCATTATCATGTGTCTGGGTTAGAGGAAGCATGTGTAGTTTAAGAAAATTTCCATATCTCAACTGATTTTGGCATATCCTACCAATAGGCAGGAAAAATTTTCCCTTCTCTCTCCTGGCCATTCTTTCCACTAATAGCAAATCTGAATAACTGATTTGAAACAATTTTAGAAAAACTGTATACTTGGTAGAGATTTCAAAGGAGTCACAATTGATTAAAGGATGTCTCTCAGTGGAGCTGACATGAAAAACATACCAAGAACTTTATAATACTGATAACACAATGCATGTAAATAATTAAAACTATTTAAATGTATAATCTTTATTCATCAGGAGTAATTACTATGGTTGCTGTTGTTTACAAGAATCAAAAAATGTACTTTTTCCCTGAAGTCATGCATTTTTCATGGAAAAATAATCAAGAGCTACAGTTCTTATCTGGTTCTTCAATTAGCTGCATTTTCATATATATATTATATATAATATAAATATTCTAAAAAATTACAAATGTTACAGGAAATTGGATCAGCATTACTTCAAAGACATAATTTACTTTTTAGAAGTCAAATTTTCCAGCTCATGTGGAACAAAAAATTAGGTCACATTAAAAGCAGTTTCGGTGTCTTACACAGTATTTGTCACATGCTTAAGTTAATGTGGAAAGAAAGAGCTCTATGTTGAAGGGTGGAAGAAGTGAGGAAAGAGGGAAGAAATCGGATCCAAAATCTCTCTGTAGCTTACAAAATTCCAGTACCAATAAACATACAAAGGATGGAAGCCAGACTGAACCCAGAGGATTCTAACTGAATAAAGAGAGCTACTTGAAATCATAATTATTCCTTCAGTTAAAAGATCAAGCTTTACCCCCAAGGTATGAAATGATTACACATGCATAAAACAGCTGGTGGAAATTGAATGAGGATGTTTGCAACTCTGATAACAGAGGGAAAGATGGGTGGGCAGAAAACTTCAAAGGGAAATTGACTAGTTCATGAGTGTATGTGCTTAAAGGAGTTCTTCGGTATTATAATTATAATCTGATCATTTAATTTTGCTCTTATATATTCCATTTCTATTCCTAGATGTCCTTGTTGCTGCTGCCGCTGCTGCTAAGTTGCTTCAGTCGTGTCCGACTCTGTGCAACCCCATAGACGGCCTCCCACCAGGCTCCCCCGTCCCTGGGATTCTCCAGGCAAGAACACTGGAGTGGGTTGCCATTTCCTTCTCCAATGCATGAAAGTGAAAACTGAAAGTGAAGTCGCTCAGGATTGGAAAAACTAAACAGTTCTCTGTGAAAAATGAAAGCTGCTAATTTAATTAGCTACAGTCAAATAAAAACAAAAATCGAAGATTCTATGTCTCAGCATTTGTTAACTGTTATTTTCACATATTATCCCATTGCTATATTAATTTCATTGATGAAAAGAATATTGACTATAGTTTTTAAGTCAAGGGGTCTGTATGACATTTACCCTGTTAAGGGACCTGTCATGAATTTATTTAGTGTAACTATAGTGTTATTATTTTAAATTTAATTGGCTCAGACTCTTTTGTTTTCTTCACCTGATGGAGTTAATTCTGTAACCCTACTTCCTATTTCCTCTCTATCCGCCACAACAGCACTGGGCACATGGCCCAAACTGGCCAGATTATTACATGCTTTGGTTCATAGATAAGCTTGTGGACCATAATGAGCCAATTAGTGCAATGTTGTCAATTAAAAACAGTGCTAGACTTGTATATTCACTTTATGATAGGAGATTCCCTATACCACTGTAACCTTTATTTGATTACCATTTAAATACAAATAAGGAGAAGACAAGACCCTGAAATAAATCAAACTTTAAACTAAAAAATTATGGAGGGAGACAAATATTCATTCAGACCATAGCAAGGGGTTTTTGAAAGTAAATTTTCATGTTATTTTATTATTAATAAATTAATAATTTTAAATAGTTGAATTAAATAATTTAATTCATTAAAAAAAAGTTTAATTCATTCCTTAATAAATGAATCAGTTTTAAATCAAGTGCTCTTTGCAACCATTTTAAGATTTAGATTACATTTTATTTCACTGTGGATGGAAACAATTATGGTAAAAAGTAAAGTTCAGACAATAAATTAATGTATAAAAAAGCATTTTCTTTCCCATGCTGGATCACTAGTTTGGCAGGGGAGCGGCAACACAAAATAAAACAAAAAACAAAATACCAAAACTTCAGTAATTTCTTGCATATCCTTTTAGATAATATATAAGTGTTAGTTCTGTCTGACTCTTTGTGACCTCATGGACTGTAGCCCACCAGTTTCCTCTGTCCGTAGAATTCTACTGGAATGGGTAAGCAGACATTCCCTTCTCCAGCAGGTCTTCCCGACCCAGGGATTGAACCCAGGTTTCCTGCATTGCAGGCGGATTCTTTACCATCTGTGCCAGCAGGGAATATACATATTTAAATGAATACAAGAAAGTGCCTGCTGCAGCTATGCTTATTATGTCCAACTCTTTGCGACCCCATGACCCTCTGTCCATGGGATTATCTAGGCAAGAATACTGGAGTGGGTTGCCATGCCCTCCTCCAGGGGATCTTCCTGACCCAGAGATTGAACCCATGACTTCTATGTCTCCTGCATTGGCATATGGGCTCCTTACCACTACTGCCACCTGAGAAGCCCCAAGAAACTGCCTGTGGTGGGTCAAATGGTGGCCCACCAAAAGATATCGTCACTTCTAAATTCCAAAACTTTTGAGTGTTAACTTATTTGGGAAAAATAACTTTGTTGATGTAATTAAATTAAATATTTGTGAGTAGATAGTCCTAGGTCGTCTGGCTGAGACCTAATCGGTGGTAAATATCTTTATGAGAGATACACAAAGCAAAAGGAGATGTAAAAGTAGAGACAAACAGGAGTAATGTCACCACAAACAAGCAAGCCTGAAACGACCAGAAGGTGAAAGAGATGTGCGACCAGTCTCTAGAGTCTGAGTGAAATGTGACCCTGCTGACACTGATTTCAAACTTCTGGCTCCTAAAATTGGGAGACAATACATTTCTGTTGTTTTAAGCCACCGAGTTTTTGGCAATGTGTCAAGTCACTCCTAAGAATTTAATACACTTACCTCTAATTGAAATAGGAACATACTATATGCAGTGATTTTCACTAAGATTTTGTATATTGTCTTCAACTTTTTTATATCAATATATGCAAATGAACCAAATTCTATTAGTATCTGAAAAGTATTACATTATTTGGCTGTATCAAAATTCATTTAACCAGTCTTCTGTTGATGATCATCTAGGTTGTCACTCATTGATTGGTTCCACTAGGACAATTAACATTTTACTACATGTATCTATGCACACATGTAACATCTACAGTGCTGAATTCTCAAAAGTATAATTATTTTTTGAAGCTATGTACATTTAAATATCTCCCCTTCATTCTATCAATCTTTTTTTTTCTCCTTCCTACTAGACCCAATCATTATGAAATACTTTGGCCCCCTGATGCAAAGATTCTACTCATTGGGAAAGACTCTGATACTGAGAAAGCCTGAGGGCAAGAGGAGAAGGGGGTGACAGAGGATGAGATGGTTGAATGGCATCACTGACTCAATGGACATGAATTTGAGCAAGCTCTGGGAGATAGTGAAGGACAGGAAAGCTTGGCATACTGCAGTTCATGGAGTCTCAAAAAGCCAGACAGGACTTAGTGACTGAACAATCATTCCTGATGTTTTAGTAGAAGATGTATTGACAAATAAGTGCACTAAATGGTTATAGATATAGACAGTGCTCAGATGGGCACATACCATGTACAGAGGGACGGTCAATTCTCGCTTTAGCAAAGGTATGATGAGACAACTCTTGATTTGAGTCTTAAAAAAATTGCTTGCTTGTTAGGGTGTCTCAGGCAGAATGAATAGTCAGGGGAAAAAAAGAAAGGGAAATGTGAAAGAGTAAGAAATCAGTGTACTTGAAGTAATTTTTTAAAGAGTGCAACAAGAGAGAACCTAGAGAAGCAGGTGGGTCCAGATTGTGGAATTCTGAGAGAACCTGTGATTATTTTTCTCCATGTAATATGGAGTCTGTGAAAGATTTAATGAAAAAGAATAACATGGTCAGAGTTGAATTTTCATAAAGTCATTTTGACAGCAATGTAGAAGATGAATTTCAGGGAGTATGGGTAGGGACCAGAGGCCAAAATATCAGTTTATCAGGTTGGAGATAAATTTCTATTTCACTTGGCACGTTTCAAGGAGTCTCAAACTCAGTATGTTCAAAATCCTGATTTTCTTTCTGCCCAGTACTCTATGGCACTCTATGTCCCAGCTAAGAGAATCCTAAATCTTTCAAACAATAGGTATAATATAAATGATTCCTTCTACTACTCTGTCTTGCCAACTTGTCATCAAATACTACAGAATCTGTCTGAGCAATATCTTTAAATCCTGATGTCTCCTCTCCATTCTTATTTCCACTGCTTTTAGGTCAGATCCACATCCTCTCTTACAAAGGCCTCTTTCAAATGCCTTTCCTCTGGTCACACCACTTTCATCACCTATATTTCATTTTCCACATTATCAAAAGCATGTTGATGGCTACCAAACCCTATCTACAAAATAAATCTGATTATGTCATTTCACAGCTTCAAACCTCCCTTGATTTTTTGTTGCCCACAGGACTGAGTTCTGCCCTCCACAGTCCGATTTAATTTTACCCTACCAACCTCTTCAGTACCTGTTTGAACCATTTCTCAATCCCAGCTACAGAATCTCTCATTCTTGGAGTACTGGCAACTTTGCTGTGGCTTCAGGTCATTTTGTAATCTGTTTCTCTGCCTGAAAAAACTGTATCGTTCATTATCTGAAAGCTCCAACTATTTTTCTTTAAAGAATGAAATCGTCACTTTCTCTTGGAGAATTGTCTCACAGCCTATGACAGAGCAATTGGTTACATCCTCAGGGTGTTATGATCACATTTTGTTGTTACTTATATTATGGCACTTTCTTTGCTGGGCTACAATTTTTGTATTTTGTGTCTGTTTTCACTGATTTTCAATACTATTTTAAGGAGAGTCTAACCTATTATCCAATACATTTTAGGCACTGAATTTATGATTCTTGAATAGTTAGCCAAGATTATAACTTTACTATGAGAGTATGCCTGTTATGAATTAGACAACTTACTGTTCATATAGCTGAAGTTCACAAGTGCTGTATTTTCTGTGAATAATTGAGGGAGTGGCAAGCAATTTGTTTTAAAATCGGGTTTATATATATTGTGTGAAAAATTGTCAACTTTTATTGGATTTGCTTTCAGCTTAAATTTGCTCTTAATGTCAGCAGAAGACCAAATACTGCATACATAGTCACATACTTTACTTTGCAAGATATTTACAGTCCACGTGGTATTTGAAAGAAATTCTGATCTTAACATATTTGTGAAGTTAATGAAGTACTAGTGAAATTAAAGTTCATGAAAATTTTTAAAGCCTAATATTATGTTGCTCTATTTTCAACTTCATTTGAAAGACTCAATAGAAATTGGAAGAAAAAGGTAGGTACTAGAGTGAACTATTTCAAACTGCCAGAGAAAAATCTAGATGCCTAATAAAGACAAAAACCACGTCCTTAACTCTGATGTGAAGTGAAAGTCACTCAGTCGTGTCTGACTCTTTGCAACCCCATGGACTATACAGTCCATGGAATTCTCCAGGCCAGAATACTGGACTGGGTAGCCTTTCCATTCTCCAGGGGATCTTCCCCACCCAGAGATTGAACCCTGGTCTCCAACATTGCAGGCTTACAAGCTGAGCCACAAGGGAAGCTCCCTTAACTCTGAAGTAACAGCTAAATTTGGATGGTATTTTATGACTTCCCACAGCCTGATTTCTAAAAGGAGTCATTACGCTTTCAAAACATAATGTGGCACTGAAATATGAATAATAACATTTTTTCTTGTTTAAATTATGATTACCAAATGTTTCCTGACTTTCTGCCAATTATTCTATATCTCTAAAGACCTTTAGTAAATTTAGACAATACTAGCCCAAAAGATATCTTAACAATAAAATAAATATAGTCAAAGCACACTCAGAAGTTCAGTGTGTTCCAGTGATACCCTGACTTTCGTACTGAACTCTCAATTTTTCTGCAAACCAATGTATGTTAGGTACAGAGAACATTGTAGGTAATATATTTAGCTTCCACTTTTGTTTCTGTCTCTCTCTTACTAGAATATAAACTCTTGGAGAGCCAATTCTTTGACTTTTCCCCCCATTTTTTCCACAGAGCCTAATGCTTTGAAGAAAAATCACTTGAGTAAGCAAGTGAATGAATGAACAATTGTATGCTCTGGCTAGAAATCATTTTAGTTAGGAGATAATAGGATCAGTTTTTACACCTATAGCCTTTGTGGAGCTTTAAATTTTTACAATTGGGGGGGTCTCAATGGCACCCCACTCTAGTACTCTTGCCTGGAAAATCTCATGGACGGAGGAGCCTGGTGGGCTGCAGTCCAGGGGGTCGCTAAGAGTCAGGCACGACTAAGTGACTTCATTTTCACTTTTCACTTTCATGCATTGGAGAAGGAAATGGCAACCCACTCCAGTGTTCTTGCCTGGAGAATCCCAGGGACAGAGGAGCCTGGTGGGCTGCTGTCTATGGGGTCGCACAGAGTCAGACACGATTGAAGTGACTTAGCAGCAGCAGCAGCATTTAAGATATATAGTATACAATAATTAATATGAAGTTGCTAGGGCCTCTCTCATTGGTGTGGAAGTGGTCCATGCAAATAAGGGTCTCTGAAGCCACAGTTTCATTAACTGTATGAGATTTTTGTTTAGTACTATAATAGAGTACTAAAATAATGGCCTTCTCTGTAGCTGGATTTGCAATCTGTTGCAAATCTCTTTCATCTGAACAACTCTCCTTAGGCTGGAAGGAGACCAGAGAGTTGAGATCCCAGGGTCCCATTGAGGAGACATGCCCTAAAGGGATTCTGTTTCCATTAAAAGGAAGAGGACTTAATTTGAAGAAAAATTTTAAACTGTATGAGAACTGGTGTGATTTTTAGGTAGATTTCTTTATTCATATAAGATTAAAATTCATTTGATTATTTAAAAGATGCATTGCTTATTCAAATTAATCTAAGTCAGTAATATTATAGGTAATTATGCAGATATATGGATAAAATGAGAGGGAAAGACAGATGCATAAATATATGTACAGTCAGAGTGAGCCTGGGAAAGTTCAAATGTACATGTATGTACTCTATTAACTCAGGGGGTGAGAGTATTTTAATTTTTTCCCCACCCTTACACAAAACGGGCTTACCTCCATTTATTTTAGGGCAGAGCTGCTGATGTGAGCTCTAAGGCCTGAGATTACATCTGGGAAGTCTGGGTTTTCTCCAGATGCTTTCATAGGAGGTCTAGCCTGCCCATTCCCCATTCTTAATTCCTGCCTTGTTTATATCCAATTTAATGACTGTCTGGCCTCTGTTTCTGGCAAAAGGGTGTTACAAATCCCAGTGGTCACTGGCGCAGGTTTTAGCCCCAGCTACAGAGAGAAGAGAGGAATGGAAAGGCTGGATCTGGCTGCTACTCATGCTGTTTATATCTAAACTGCCTCATAAAGTCTGACAAGTATATAATGGTTACTTCTGTTCACCGCAGGCCTGGCTGCTGATCCCACGTCACACTGGTCTCAGGCTTCATATTTGCAGGCTCCCTTAGACTTCAGTTCTCATGGATTTACTCATCCCTTGGTAAAGTGGTTCCTCTCAGAGATTAGCATATTGGATTTATTTCAGATTAGATTTGCCAATTCTTGATAAGTGTGTTCTGACAAGCAAGTCTAAGTCAAATAAAAGGCTTAATGGCCACTTAGGTCTAATAATTTTAATATAAACTAAGATATCTGCAAAAATTTTTACCATAATTTTATCTCCCCCAAATCTGTCCTTTCTTATATTGTTCTTTGGTGACAATAGGATGTCGTGCCTTCTAATGTGAAAATAATTATTTAAACAATCTTCACATACAAATTCTGGTATCAGAGTAAAACATTTTGCATAATTAAACATGCATTTATTTTTCTAATTTTTTATCCACTATTCTGAAACTGAGTTCTCATAAGTTGCTGCTGCTAAGTCACTTCAGTCGTGTCCAACTCTGTGGGACCCCATAGACGGCAGCCCACCAGGCTCCCCCGTCCCTGGGATTCTCCAGGCAAGAACACTGGAGTGGGTTTCCATGTCCTTCTCCAATGCATGAAAGTGGAAAGTGAAAGGGAAGTCGTTCAGTCATGTCTGACTCTTAGCAACCCCATGGACTGCAGCCTACCAGGCTCCTCCATCCGTGGGATTTTCCAGGCAAGAGTACTGGAGTGGGGTGCCATCGCCTTCTCCATCTCATAAGTTACTTGGCACTTAAAATTTGACCTGACCTTTCCTTTTCGTTATTTTTCTGCTATTGTCTTTTGTTTGTTTCCACTGTTTGCTAATTCTGTGTACACAGGAATGGTGCCTCAGTCAGATGTGCATTTAAGGCCCTGACACAGACTAACTGTTGTTGTTGGTGGTGGTTTAATAACTAAGTCATGTCCGACTCTTGCAACCCCATGGACTGTAGCCTGCCAGGCTCCTCTGTCCATGGGATTCTCCAGGCAAGAATACTGAAGTGGGTTGCCATTTCCTTTTCCAAGGAATCTTCCCGACCCTGGAGTCAAACCCAGGTCTCTTGCATTGCAGGCAGATTCTTTACTGACTGAGCTACGAGGGAAGTGAAAAATGAATTATATCAAAGGTACTAATATGCTTTGGAGGATTGACTTCTTAACAGGAAAATGCTTCTATTACTTTTATAACTCATTTACAAATATAATGATTTGAGTAGTGAGAAGCATCCCAGATTTCAAATCAGGATTTAGCAAAAAAAATACAAGATAAGCCTGGAGTTTGTAGTGTCAAAAAAGACTCAAAAATGATGGGAAACCTTCCAGAAATCTGCTTGAGCAGATTCTCGCTGTTCAAATATGGAATGATTTGATCATCAAAAATAGTAATAATAATGGATTTACTCTATCAAACAAAATAGCAAATAGTAAGTAAATATAAATATAAAACAATGAGTGGGTATATTGATGTCTGATGAGGAATGGGGTATGTATCATTTCAAACCACCTTCTCAGAAAATATGTAGTAAATACAAAGGGGTATAGAAAAACTTAACAGCAGAATGGCTTGGCCGACATAGTCTTAATCAAATGATCAAAGTAAACATGATCAATAATGGGAGAGATTAAAAGTGTGTGCCACTTTATAAGATGCACGAAAAAAGCACAACATCATTTCTATGATAGCATTGACCCAAATTCATAACCTAAATCTAATCAAATGTATATCAAAATAGAACACATTGCAAAAGTAATTAGCTTATAATCATAAAGATGCCAAGGTCATGAAAGTCAAGTAAAGCTTAAGGAGATATCCCAGGCTAAAGGGAAATCAAAAAACATGATAATTAGATGCAGCATGTAAGTGTAAATTGTATTCTTTACCATAGAAGCCATTATTTGACCAATTAAGGACACGAGTGGGATTTGAGGCTTAAATGATACAAATATATACATGTTAAACTCATAGTTTCCGTGGCATGTCATGGCTATATAGGATAATGGCCTTGTTTGTAGGAAATATAACTAAAGTATTTGAAGGTTATGGGATGGCAAAATATTCTCAAAACTATTCTTTGAACTCTTCTTCCAAGATCAGTAGAGGTTAGTAACAGTTACCAATATTAAAAAATTAAAAACTAAAAATTAATTTTAGGATTATAGTATTCCAAAGCAAAAAAAGAAAATGAATGAATAAAATAAAGTCAAAGTTCAACCTTAAAAATAATGATATGAAATCAATAGTTTTTTTGTTAACACCAAAGAAAACATCATTAGAAAGTGAACATAATTTATGGCAGGGAACCACTGATTTAATTAGGACGTCCAAGGAATAATTAAATAGAGAAAGATGTAACTCTATGCATAGCATTATTTCTTCATTATGACCGTTGCTTCTCATTCTCATAAAGTTTTATTCTTGCTACTGTTTTTATATACTGGCATGTACTTTGCAGCATTTAAAGTACATATATTTCTCTGGAAAAGAATACTATGAAAGGCCCATAACATTGATGTTTATTGACCTCAGTAAAAATCTAGACTATAATTGGAAAATAGAAAATCCATCTGTTTCACCAGAGTGTAATAGATTTTGACTTCCAGACAGGGTAACTGAGTTATGTTGGGTATCGACACACATTACTACCCACTGGTTCATTCTCCAGTTTTTATTAGGTATTCCTTTCAAAACAGTCTCTCCAGTGTGAGTTGCAGTCATTCTGTAAAAACATGACCTACTCACTCAGCTGTGGACTACCACATTTCTCTTTCAGTAAGACAATGGAAAATAAGCTATTCTTTAGACATTAATATTTTTTATTGAGTCACGTAAGGTAAACCCTAAAATTTTGTATTGGACCTACCTATTGGGTTTAAGTGCTTGTACTGATTAAAATATTAAAGTATCAAGTTGTTACTTTATCATTTCTTTTTCTTAGTGAACTTTTGGATTAATTTTCAGCCTCTTATGGAAAAGAATATTTCATGTTTTAAGATACAACAATTGCTTTACATAATCATTACTGATGATTACCAATGTGATCTAAGTTTAGCACACAGTTTTCAGAGATTATAGTTTTAATCATTCATGAAGAGAGAAAAGATCCTAGAAAAGATCCTGATGATTAAAACGACCACATCATGAAAAGATATGATGACTATCTACCAAAAGACAGTCAGATTACCTATTTCCAAAATTCATCCTGCCATGCAGAGCCAAAAGAGAAGAACCTCTCCATAGGATATGGAGGCCAGAGATAGAACAACAGGGAAGTATTGCCAGTAACTATAGATATTGGGAGAAGGCCCACATCAAACTGAGTTCTCCCAGCATGTGGTTCAGGTGGCTTGCCAGTAGACTGCTGATTATAAATGGACTCAATTATTCTAGACCAAACTAGTGGAAATGTTTTCTGCTAACAGTGCAAGTGGACACGGATTTAAACAAACCCATATTAAATATACATGTGGGTAACTAAAACACTTGAAGTGATCAGGAATGTTTTCCTGTATATTAATGATACAGGGGCTATGTAACAGGGTCCTTTATCCAAAGGCTACAAAATGAAGACAAGTATTCTTTCTTTTACATTTTACAAAAGTTTAGCAACATTGATTATTTTTTCCAAATATGACATACCAAATAATGTGATGTCCATATATAGTGAGTTAGCTATAAGCCAGCTGATGTTACTAATTCTACTGTTTATAGAGTCTCTGCCCTGAATTGTTAATAAAGCCCTCTACTATATTTTCTTTGCCTATAATCATCTCCTAATTTTCCATTTTTCCATTTCTACTTTCAAGAGAAGAAATTTTTTGACTCTCTCTGTTTTCTTTTTACAAGTTAAGTCTTTTACTCTTTCTTTGAAATGTTTAAATAATGGTAGAGAAAATAATTTGGGATTACCTGAAAAGTAGCTGATCTTTACTTATGTGACAGTCATATAAATGGGAATTTGATCTCTTCTCCCTATCTAGAAATATGACAACACACCACCCTACCAATCGATGCCTAGAACTCTCAGTCTGAAAACTCATTTAGAATAAGAAGGGAGAAAAAAGAAGCAAAAAAATAACCTTAATAAGTCATATTCCAGGTTCAGAACCACTAGAGAAGCTTAGATTAAAAAGGTTAGAATTTAGAGGTGATGCTAGACTTTTGAAGAGATGCAGAAACTTAAGTATTCCCATTGCAGACAAAGACAGTAATCTGAAAAGTGTGGTGTCAATGTCAAAAACAAAAGTGAAACTTGGGTAGATCTATCAAGAAGCTACAATGAGCACCTGAATTCTCAAGATGCTCAAGAAACAGACTAAAGTTATTAGAACTGGTGTGTGAAGAAAGAATGTGGATTTTGAAATGCACTTTATAGAACTAAACTTAACATAGTAAAAAAAAAAAAAAAAAAAAACTACCAAAAGAACTGTTTAGAATGGGTCACTTAAACTGTAAATTTGGATATTTAAACACAGTCCCTGGAATAAGCTTCTCCCTGGATTGGGAGAGATTTTGCTACCATGAATGAAATTGAGTCTAAATACACTCAGAGAAATGGAAGACAGCTATAGAGACAAGAAAATATGTTCATTATTATAGAGTAAATATATTATTGCAAGATGTTTTCTAATGCTCTAAAAAGTGAATAAATAGATTTAACCCTTTGATAAATAAATCCATGGAATAAATTTCTACTCTAAGATTTATTCTTTCTATGTTCCATCTGGATTATAAGTTTCCAGTTTCTATTTCCAAAAATACAACATTTCTTCTTCTTCTTTAAAAAAAAAAGTTCTCCTAGTATATAGGATGGGTGCCAAAATTATCCCTTTTTATACACAGTCTTCTTATAAGTATGTTTTATAGTCTTTTATCTTCAGTCTCTCCAATCTCTCTGATCAGTCCTTCTCAGCCTCCTTTCCTGTCTGTTTTTTTTTTTTTTAATTTTCTTATGCTCTAAAGTTTAATCTTGGATTCTCTTCTTTTCTATATTTTGCTTTTCTTTTTTCTTGATGATATTACTTACTTGGCAGCTTAGTAACCCATTTGTTCACCAATGGCTTTATCATTCTTATCACATAATTTTCTATCACTGATCTCTCTACTGAGTTTATTAATGATTAAGTTCCTAACCATCAGTTTCTATATTTAGTAGGATATTAGCCAGAAAACAAACACACAGGTCCTACATGAAATTAGTTTTCTTCTTTGGAAACTTTGCTCCTTCTCATTTTTTTCTTATATTTCCCACATCACTCAATGGCATCACTATATAGTCAGTTCCATGGCAATTAATTCTAATTCCTTTCTTTTCCTGATGCTCCATGTGCAATAAGTTAACATCTTGCAACTTTATCTAAATTATATCATTTTGGTTTAGTTACCATCATAGTCTCAGTTTTCATCATTTCATCTGCCTTTTCTGTTGTCCTGAAGCACAAATGCTCTTCTACATCAGAGGCTTTGTTTCTAGGATAGTTTTAAGTTCCTCTGCCCAATAGCCTAATCTGTGTATCGAAGGAATTGCAGTCTCATCAAAGTCACTTGTATCTTACAGCCTAAATTGAAAATGGCTATAATCTTTCATCTGATCTTCAAAAAATTTACCATTGCTCCAAGTCTACCATCCCTCATTCTTCCTCTTTTCTATTTGATAGTATTCAGAAAGAAGCATCTCATAGGGATTCAGGAATGTCTACCTTGGTCTTGCTTTTGGTGCCTCAACACGTAAGCGCTTTTTAATGATACCTACCCTTCAAGGTAGAGACACAACTCGATGCTGTACTCTGTGCATTTGCCACTAGATGGGTGATAGAAAAATTCTAATTTCAACCTGGAAATGCGTAAGTATCTTCTCCAACTAAGTCAGATGCTTTGATATCTTGGTGTCAAAGTGGCACTGCTTGTGTCCTAATTCTTACAAAATCCTGAACAACAGCTTCATTTTTCTCATCAATAAATGATCAAATAACACAAAGATATACTCTTACACATGCTCCACTAAAACAAGAATGGCTAAATTTTATTTTCATTTTATGATTTTCTCCGCATTGTTTTGTTTTCATTTTGTTTTACCTTCCTCCTTTACTTTACATTTACTGAGCTAGCCAGCCCTAAGCTTCCTTTCTGCACACTGTGCTTGTGTGATACTGTTGCTGTTGTTTAGTTACTATGCCCAACTCTTTGCAACCCTATGGACTTTAGCTTGTCAGGCTCCTCTGTCCATGGGATTTTCCAGGCAAGAATACTGGAATGGGTTACATTTCCTTTGCCAGGAGATCCTCCTGACCTGGGGATTGAACCCATGTCTCCTGCAGGCAGATTGTTTATCACTGAGCTACCTGGTAAGCCCTTGTAGGATAACGCTGCTAAGTCACTTCAGTCGTGTCCAACTCTGTGCGACCCCATAGATGGCAGCCCACAAGGCTCCCCCGTCCCTGGGATAGGATAATAGGTTGTTATTATTTTAAATCTTAAGCCCATGAATGAGATTAAGTGAAGTGCTCCTAAAAGAAATAGCAAGACAAAAAGAGGTGTGGAAACAATATTCAGAGAAACTCAGTAGGTGTGGGGTGAAAAGTAAGGCTTTCCTCTAGAGAAAAGAAAAAAATCATCTCTTCAGGCTATAAAGAAACAATGAAAAAGATGCTTGTAGTTTCACAGAAGAGGAGACCCTAGGAGACCCAGCCTTTCTCAGTGTGGCAGGGATATGCTGAATGAAAGAGCCATGTAGTATTCCTGGGCCCTGTGAAACACTGCCTTGATCCACTCTTGAGAAGAATTCAATTCAAAGCAGTGGGAACTTGAAGGATTAAGTACACAGAGATGATGGGCATCTCAATGGAAAACTCTGACCCGTGGAAACTAAAGACCATGGTATGACTGACCTTTTGACACCTTGAAGCAGGAGCACAAGACCAGCCAGACACCCAGGAAGAATGGAGGTTTTGTTTTCTTTCAGCAATAGATGGGGATTAAATCCACACTTTCTACCAAAATTAAATCCCCAACAAAGTTAAAACTAAAGATGACTGAGTGTCTTAGCCAGGCTTACTTATTGAGTCATGACTCATTAAAAAGACATATCAAGAAAGAAATACCACCTATTCTGTTATCATCCTACCCCTGGTTGCCCTGAGGGATGTGAAATGTGATATATATCTGCACAGCATAGTGGTCAATAGCCTGGGCCAGAGAGAATAATTGTCACATTCAGTGATAGAATCAATACTTTCTAGTGCTGGACCCTGAAAAATTATGTAACCTATCTCTGCCTCAGTTTCTTGATCTGGTATAAAAAATGATAATAATGTTACATTTTTCATACAATGACTATGATAATTAAATGAGATCATGTGTATAAAAGATCCAGAAAAGCTTGTGCACAGAGCTGTTAGGTAGTTAGAATAGGAAACAGGAGTCCAGAATGGCGGTGGCTAAAAGACAAGGAAGGGAAAAGCCGGGAAATAGAACAAAGGAAGGTCAAAGACCGGGGTGAGGACTTCAGGTAGAACAGACAGCACTCCTGGCTAGCCCAATTTACATAGGGAAGGCCCAAAGGGGAGGAAAAAACATATAAAAAGAGGAGCCAAAGGGCAGGGGGTCTCTCTCTCTCTGTCTCTCCCAGGCACTGGCGCACTCCCTCACTCTCTTCTTTTTGCGTCTTTGGGTCAGCATGCCCTCATCCCTTGAGGATGGATTTTTCTGCTATTTTCTAAATAAAATAGAGCTGTAACATGGAGCTGTAACACTGATCTGTCTAAGAGCTGTAACACGGTCTGTCCAAGAGCTATAACACTCCGAGGGCTCTAACGTCCATTGCTTCAAATTTTGGTTGAGAGGAGACAGAACCAAGGACAATACACTCGCCTGACAGAATGAACACTCAATATGTTGCTATTAACATTATCTTTCCACTGCCATCCAGTGAACAAGCTGAATAATTTTCTCTGTGAACAGCGTCAGCTTGTCAACGTGGGTGATGCTGTGCATGTAGGACATGCTTTCCTAAATAACCCATTTAGTTCAGGAATACAGATCCTCCCTTCAGTTTAAGGGTTAGAGGTGGGAGCAAGAAGTGTTCATTTTTGTTTAAAGAAAGCATGGGTTTTAGAGGGGAATGAGTTGTCAGAACAATATTTTGAGATTTTAATTCATGTAGTGCCACTGCACCCCCACAAGAGGCTTTCTCCCTATCTCTCTTTCCCATTCAAACAGAGAGCAGGCACACTAACTACTCCCCTGCCCAAAAGACAGTGTAGGATGGGTTGCCAGTTTCAAAATTGATGATGTCAGTGGTAAATCACTGTAGATACTCCTGAGAGAAATCACAAGAGAAGATTATTTAAAGCTAGAGCTTCCTAGAGACATTAGTTTTGAATGGAGTTTCCCAACTCCACATGGAAGAAATTTTCCCCATCATGGTGAGTAAATAAGACAGAGAGAACTTAAGAATCAAAAAAGTCCAAGTGAGGCTCCATCAACTCCAATCACTAAGGAGTTTGCAAGGCCCTGTGGGGAAAGAGTTTTACTGCGCAGCTAGAGAAAATAGCTTCATCATAGAATGTAACAATCAACTTATCAGTGAGGTAACAAGATCTTGAAAGAAAACAGTTTTATAATATGGCTATAAAGAAGGGACTATAAAAATTTCAGGCCCCTGAGGTGATCCAAAAGCATGAGGCAGTCACCATCCTGAAGAAGTTCTGTTAAGAAGGGTAGTTGGCATCTCTAAAAACTTACAAAAAAAAAAAAATGATCAAAGAAGACTAGGGACACTATCCTATCTGTATCTTCTCCCATATGCCATTCTCCCAGATGGACTCTTTCCTCCCATGCAGATGTGACCCTGGAAATTAACACTGAAAAGGACCCCAGAAATAAAGCACAGTGTTGTGGGGAAGAACCTCATCCAGAACACTGAAGCTTAGCTTTCTGACAATCCCAGAGCTAGAAGTCTGACATGAATTTGATTTACATTAAAAAAAAAAAAAAAAAAAAACCACGAATTTTTTGGACTGAGATCCATAGTTCTTTTTTAAAAAGTTAACCTTAATCCATACTTAAAAGAAAATATCTCAGAGAAAAATCTCTCCAATGAAGACAGACCACACCTCACATATTTTAGCATAATACTCCTTTGATATGCATATTCTCAAACAACTGCAGTTTATTGTAGTTTGTGGTCTTTCCTTCTCATTTGTAGAACTAATGGTCTGATTAACTGATTTTCCCATAAAGAAAAATTTTGTTTTAAGAGCAGGGACAAGAATCCTCTTACAACAAAACTAAACCAAAACCTCCTTGTAGCTTCAAAGAGAATTTTGACTTATACTTTTTTCACTAAATTTTTAGATGTGCATCATGATTCCATGAAAATCAGACTCCAAAAGAAGGTTTCTTAAGTATTAGGCTTAGGAATGGGAGCCTGGTACCAAAATAATGGCAACATCATTTTGTCTTCTTGCCCCTTTCACAGATACTCTTGTGCTACTTAATCTGGGTTATATTAGTATTCTCTGGGGATTCCCAGTTGGCACAGTGGTAAAGAATCCGCTTGCCAATGCAGGAGACTTAAGAGACTCAGGTTCAATCCCTGGGTCAGGAAGATCTCCTGGAGTAGGAAGTGGCAATCCACTCTAGTAGTCTCCACCAAGTCACTCATAAGAATGCTCCACTCAACTTTTCCTTATGATTATCACTTCTCTAAGCTTCCTCTTCATATCCCAGTCATGGTAAACATGCTCAAACACATCTTCAGAAGCCCTGTTTCCTCTATCTACACCTTTCTATTGCTATGCAAAGAAACAGAGGAAAACAATAGAATGGGAAAGACTAGAGATCTCTTCAAGAAAAAACTAGAGATACCAAGGGAACATTTCATGTAAAGATGGGCTCAGTAAAGCACAGAAATGGTATGGACCTGACAGAAGCAGAAGATTTAAGAAGAGGTGGCAAGAATACACAGAACAATAAGAAAAAGATCTTCGTGACCCATATAACCACGATGGTGTGATCATTCATCTAGAGCCAAACATCCTGGAATGTGAAGTCAAGCAGGCCTTAGAAAGCATCACTAGGAACAAAGCTAGTGGAGGTGATGGAATTACAGTGGAGCTATTTCAAATCCTGAAAGATCATGCTGTCAAAGTGCTGCACTCAATATGCCAGCAAATTTGGAAAACTCAATAGTGGCCACAGGACTGGAAAAGGTCAGTTTTCATTCCAATCCCAGAGAAAGGCAATGCCAAAGAATGCTCAAACTACCGTACAATTGCACTCATCTCACACACTAGTAAAGTAATGCTTAAAATTCTCCAAGCCAGGCTTCAGCAATACATGAACCGTGAACTTCCAGATGTTCAAGCTGGTTTTAGGAAAGGCAGAGGAACCAGAGATCAAATTGCCAACATCCGCTAGATCATGGAAAAAGCAAGAGAGTTCCAGAACAACATCTATTTCTGCTTTAATGACTACACCAAAGACTTGGACTGTGTAGATCACAACAAACTGTGGAAAATTCTGAAAGAGATGGGAATACCAGACCACCTGACCTGCCTCCTGGGAAATCTGTATGCAAGTCAAGAATCAACAGTTAGAACTGGACATGGAACAACAGACTGGTTCCAAATTGGAAAAGGAGTACACCAAGGCTGTATATTGTCACTGTGCTTATTTAACCTATATGCAGAGAACACCATGCGAAATGCCAGTCTCAATGAAGCACACACTGGAATCAAGATTACTGGGAGAAATATCCATAACCTCAGATATGCAGATGATACCACCCTTATGGCAGAAAGTGAAGAAGAACTAAAGAGCCTCTTGATGAAGGTGAAAGAGGAGAGTGAAAAAGTTGGCTTAAAACTCAACATTCAGAAAACTAAGACCATGGCATCTGGTCCCATCACTTCATGGCAAATAGATGGGGAAACAGTGGAAACAGTGTCAGACTTTATTTTCTTGGGCTCCAAAATCACTGCAGGTGGTGACTGCAGCCATGAAATTAAAAGACACTTGCTCCTTGGAAGAAAAGCTATGATAAGCCTAGACAGCATGTTAAAAAGCAGAGACAGTTTGCCAACAAAGGTCCATCTAGTCAAAGCTATGGTTTTTCCAGTAGTCATGTATGGATGTGAGAGTTGGACTATAAAGAAAGCTGAACACCCAAGTATTGATGCTTCTGAATTGTGGTGTTGGAGAAGACTCTTGAGAGTCCCTTGGACTGCAAGGAGATCAATCCAGTCAATCCTAAAAGAAATCAGTCCTGAAGGGCTGATGCTGAAGCTGAAGCTCCAATCTTTTGGTCACCTGATGAGAAGAGGTGACTCATTAGAAAAGACCCTGATGCTTGGAAAGATTGAAGGTAGGAGGAGAAGGGGGTGACAGAGGATGAGTTGGTTTGATGTCATCACTGACTTGATGGACATGAGTTTAAGCAATATCTGGGTGTTGGTGATAAACAGGGAAGCCTGGCATGCTGCAGTCCATGGGATCTCAAAGAGTCAGACATGACTGAGCAACTGAACTGAACTGATTGCTATGCCCTCTGCCATCTTCCCCTTTTTCCATACCCATCATCACTGTTCTATATCAGAAGGACCTCTCTTCATTCTCTAAGTACTTATCCAAGACTTTCTTTACTTCCTCAGGCAGAAAGTGCTGCCTTGTCTTCTGAACTTCCATAAACTTTCCAACTTCTATATTATGATACTGCAGTGACTATAATTATTTAAGTGTTCATCTCTTCTCAATAAACTATACACTTCTTAAGAAAAGGAGCAAGGCTTATTTTTCTTTAAGTCTTCAAAGCTTGCATAGTGCTCAGCATAGACAGGAGTTCAATACGGATGAATAAGTGGCTGCGTGAACTAGTATAGCTTTAAATCCACTCTCCAATTATTATTCTAAAGTACTTGCATTAGTTCGAGACTTTATGTATTTTAAAGCTCCATGAGAGAAGAGTCATCATGAATGCATTAAAAGAAAGGATATATATTTGTGTAGTTTTGGTGAAACACTTTTCATAAAAGACACTAAATATTTTATTGCATGGGGTTTTCCAGATGGTGCATTGGAAAAGAATCTCCCTGCCAATGCAGGAGGTGCAAGAGTGAAGGCTGGATCACCTGGGTTGGGAAGATCCCCTGGAGAATAAAATGGCAATCCACTCCAGTATTCTTGCCCAGAAAATTCCACAGACAAAGGGGCCTGGTGGGTTACAGTTCACGGGATCATAGAGAGTTGACATGATTGAGCACACACAGCACATATTTGAACACATAGAGGTATATATAAATGTTTTGCCTACCTTTAGACTAAATTGCAGCATAAAAATGAAAGCATCGAAGTTGTATAGGTGATTACAAGGGAAGACTACCCCAAGTGATGTGAGAATATTTCTCTGATGATATTTTAGGTAATCTGACATTTTCAGAGTGGAAAAAAGATGTTCAGAGAGGTCTGGCCACCCTCGGAAATGGCAGTTTCATTTGTGTTATTATTAAGACAATCAGAAAGTGCAAGTTGCTCAGTCATGTCTGACTGTTTGCGACCCCAAGGACTGTATAGTCCATGGAATTCTCTAGGCCAGAATACTGGAGTGGGTAGCCTTTCCCTTCTCCAGGGGATCTTCCCAACCCAGGGATCGAACCCAGGTCTCCCACATTGCAGGCAGATTCTTTACCAGCTGAGCCACAAGGGAAGCCCAAGACAATCAGAGCATTTAAGCAATTTCTCCACTATACTCTTTTTGAAGACAATTTACAATTGTGCCTCATTCCTGGAAAAACTGTCCTCTATAATAAAAGATGGGAAGATAATATTTTATGTTCATTTATTTTTTGGGTAACTGATGTAAAGGTGGTTAACTCAAATGATTAGCAGAGAGTATGACTTGTGTAGCCTGGATTACATTTAAGTTGCCAACTTTAAATGGATCAGAAAAAAATATGTATGGGAAAAATTAAAAAAAAAAATGAAGAGAGAAGCCTAATTTATATCCCTAAAAGCTAGAAGGAGAAATATATTAAAAGGAAAAGAGCGTGCTGTCTTAAGACAGTGGGAAAAGAGAAAGGACTATTCAAGTAAGACAGTAGACAGATGCTCTTAAGAGTCAGCTTTGGTTTTTGGATATTAGGGAAAATGTTTTATAAGGTCTGGACTTCCTAGCTCTAATGAAGGATGATTTAGAAGGTGAAGCCAACACCAGTCATCTTCCAACTTCACACTTCAAGAGCTGCCAATGTCTATGGTTAATGAGGTGGACTTGGAGCCATGCCCTTAATTACCTTGACCCTGTGAAATCCTGTTTCTTAAACGTTTTAAACCCATGACCCTTTAAACCTTTCTTTTTCTGTGTATGAACAATAGCCAAGAGGACCCTCTCTTGTTTTTCTTTATGTACTTTGAATTACAAAAACTAACATGTGTCATAGACACTTTTTCAATATATTGGTGATTTTGAAATGTGTTTTTAGTGTGGAATTTGCACCATGTGTCAGCTCTCCCTATTGAAAGTGAGATCAAAATATGAGAGCCCTACAACTTGTAGGTTAGGGTAGTCTATACGAATTGGCATGTTACTACATGTTCTTCATGAGTGTTACTGAAGGAATTCAATAACCTCAAACTTACAGGAGGCAGAAGAAAAGGATTTAAACTAATCTTCAATTTAATTTTGTCTATAACTTGTATGTTCATTATATATATTTTTAAGTATCTTTCACTGAAAATTTTAATAAGCAAACATAATTTTTGTAGGCTTATCTGTAGCAAGAGAGAGTATCTGTACTTTGGAATAGAGCCATAATTTCAATTTTTCAGTTCAGTGGATTTAGAGAAATGCCTTATTATTATTTTTTTTTACTCAGAATGTTATGCTGTATTATCAAAAATAGGACTGAGTGTGGTGCAAATTACTCTATTATTAGTAGTAGGAAAGTATATGAAATTGAAGACAAGAAAATTAACTTGTATACTTGGAAATAGCAGAGAATAAACATCTTGCTTTTCAGTATACTCTAGATTTTGGCTTAAATACAATTGCAGGTTTCATTTAAAAATATAACCAATTTAAATGAGATACACCCAATAAGGGGTTAGGGTTACAACTTTTAAAATTAAATTAGATTTACAGAATGTTTCACAAACTTTCTGAATATGACTGGGCCAATTTTGAGAAGACCTGTGCTGATTGATTATCTGAGGTAGAAGCCATATAACTTCATAT
Organism: Bubalus kerabau; assembly: GCF_029407905.1. NCBI lineage: Eukaryota > Metazoa > Chordata > Mammalia > Artiodactyla > Bovidae > Bubalus > Bubalus kerabau. Next base: position 36,089,491 of record NC_073639.1, on the reverse strand, counting down.
TTTCAAGTATATTCAACTAAAAAAAAAGACACAGCCCAGTAATTGTACACATTTAGTTTTGCAACTAAGAGTAATAGCCATGCTTTGAATGCTCAGTTGCTCAGTTTTATCTGACTCTATAGGACCCCGTGGACTGTAGCTCACCAGGCTCCTCCGTCCATAGGATTTTCTAGGCAACAAAATCAGGGTGAGTGGCTATTTCCTACTCCAAGGGATCTCCCTGACCCAAGGATCAAACTCAAGTCTCTTGTGTCTCCTCCACTGGCAGGCAGATTATTTATCACTGCACAACCTGGGAAACCCATTTTAAAATAATAAAGTCATACACTTAGGTAACTCTTAAATGAGCAAAGAGGAAAAAAGAAAAAAGATTTTAATTCCAACTTGCATTTCCTACTAAGATAGGAAATTTGATTTTGTTTGTTCATTGGCATTATTTAATGAGAACTCACATTCTGAAAGTATACATTTTGCTA